>NC_063157.1:19944159-20244159 GCF_020921035.1 Rhodamnia argentea | reverse complement strand
GAGTTTACTCTGTGGAGACGATATCGAGCTGGAGCTTTCTGATCTGGTTCGCCGGGGATGTTCTTAAGCATGATAATCATAGGCTTGCACTCACAGGCATTCGAAAAAGAAGTGTTAACAGTAATCAAACATTCTTCTTCGTCATTATGACCCGCCATGACCCCGAGTCACCGACTCCGAGCACCAGGCAAGTTCAAGTTTTTCAGTATCTTCGCTTTGGTCCGAGACCAATTCTGCCTCTTATCTTTTCTTTCACTTCCTCTTTCTTCCTCCACAAGTTAGACAAGAGCTTCCGTCACCAACCACTTCTATGCTTATGGGATACCTAACAAAACGAAGTGGTGCAAAAGTTGAGTGTCTCAATCCATCTCTTTTGAGTAAACTATGTTATCTGCAACGGAACATCCAGCTTCTCGCCCGTCTTTTACTTCTCGAAAGGCGCATGAACGGGCGTAAAAACTTCTTCAATAACTTGATGTTGCGGTGCGAAATCCTTCGCACGGTATGGCGTCCTAGGTTGTTTGTTTGGACATGGTGATTAAGTATGTGATGCAGAAGAAGAGTATGCCAGAGGGAAGCAAATAGCACCAGCCGGTGGCTAACTTTCCTGCAACCTATGTCCGCCATAATTGACTTGGAACTAAGAGGACGCCTCCTGTTAGAATTTTTGCCCACACTTGACATAAATTTTCTTGAGCAGTGAAAACTTTAGCATGAAACTCAAAAAACCTTCTTGCCAACCTGTATCTGAACAGTCTACTTGGATCAGCCACTTCTCATATTTCAAGTCAAGGAGGCGGTTGACTCTCTGACCCATTTGGGACAATTGTCTAGCCATCGGTGGACCTTCTAGGGCTGCTCTTAGAGGTGACCGGTTGCGGGGTGAGCCAATTTGGAACCTGGAATCTAACCAGCTAGGGCCGGTTTTAGGTTATTCTAAACTGTGGACCGAAGCCCGACCTGTAGGGACAAGTCGGTGTTAGGGGAGACTCGGGAATTCCGATATAGTTTCTCCTTTTTTTATATCTTTGGGCAAAATGGTTTGAGCAATTCGAGTGTTTTTGCACCACTAAGGGTCGAATATCTCTTTCTAAGATAGATTCAATGATCAAATAGTTAAATCGGGAACCGAACCGGCCCGACCAGTTTCTGAAGGTTTTTACCTGTGGACCTATCCGAGAACCGGCTTTGAACCCGCGGGTTCAATTCGATTCGGGTCGGTTCCCACTCCCACTTGAATTGGGAGCAAAGCTCACCCCCCCTAACTACTACTGCTTTGAGAACCTCTGTTTTGAGAGGATTATATTTAATTTTCCGGACTGCGCTGCAATTGCAAAAGGGATGACATTGACTTTACCATACGAACAGAATATAGACAAAATTACAGTGCCACAACTATTTTAGAACTCATGTCACCGTTCAAAAATCCTTCGCCTAACTTGGACCCAAAAAAAAAAAAAAAACTCGGACATGCGTAAAGCCACTAGTTCCGCAACTTAAATCGTAAAAATTTAAGTGGTCTCACATGATTTTTTAAAAGTCTTGACACATATTTAAATAAGAGCCAGTATCATGATAAATCCCAAATTGGTAGATGACACATTTATCCAAAATTATTTTTTTATCACGAAAAATCTTAAATCGGTATAACTATGACAAATTTACCCCCAAACTAATATTTTTACCACAAAAAATCTCAAATTGGTACATCCATAATAAGTTTATCCTCCGTTAGTTTCGATCAAATTGGGTCAAACTAGTACACAAATTAGTATACTGGTCAGCTGCCATATACCATCCAACTTAGCAATTTGACGGTAAAATTTAATTAAAACTAACATAGAATAAAATTGTCATATGTGTATTAGTTCGAGATTTTTATGGTATTAGCTCTTGAAATAACGAAGAAATTTGAAAGGGAACGGGAAAAATAGATTAAAAAAAAAAACGAGGAGGGATTTTATTAAATCAATCATTATAATGGGGATATGCGTACTAGTAGTAGATATATAGGTCAAAAAATATAGGAGGATTATATGAAACATGGGAATCTATACGTGTATAGGACTTGCGTGGCCACATTTGTCCAAAAGCAACAAAGCTGAAGCTGCTGAGCAACTTCCCCTTCGTCCTCCACCAGTTGTCCTCTTTCTCCGTCCCCATTTTTCCTTTTCTGATGACTCACCCCACAACACCTTCTCTTTGCTCAGACGAGCAGATTGACCCATCTCTCGGATCCCACCTCGCTCACGTCTCTCCTCGCTGATTCTCCTGCTTCGCTGAGCTTCTCTCCCCGCCCACCGCTTCCGATCATGGCTTCTTCGATCGAGGAAGGTAAAGTTTCGCCACTCCCCCCCACACACATACACACACACACACACACACACTCAGTTCGGTTCTGTTTGCTTGCTCCGCTGCTACCCGCTCGCGTCGGGATTCGCTTCGTTCCGCTGTTTGAATCGATTCTTCGATTTTTTGTCTCCCTGTCCATTTCCGTCTGTCGTGGTTGTCAGATGAGCTCGTGGGTTTGTGTCGTTTGCGAGGCTCGTCCTCTTCCCCGGTGACTTTCGGGCAGCTCTTTGCTCGGCCAGCTGTAGTATCGCTTCGCTTTAGCTCCGGTTCTCTTGCTTTCTAGTGTATGTATGGTTGCTTGCCACTCCGAACGTGGGACGTTATCCGTAATCGAGGTTGAATTTCGCTTTAATTGGGGTCAATTGTTGGGAGAAGATCAGTGTAATGTAGTTTTAGTATTCCCGAATTGTTGGCATAAGTTTCAATTGAGTTTATCTGCTTACTTTTAAATCTTGTTGGTCGTGGTTCCTATTTCTGGAGAAGAATTCCTGCTTAGTAAAAGCCCAAGAAATCTTTGGTGAAACACAGAGTCTTCTTTTCAGCTCTGATCCTGTTGATACCCAATGCTTAATTGTTTCAGCTGACGTACCTGATGTGAAAATGAGGTTGAAATCTTTGTGATTTAGGTAAATTCAATGGTATAGTAAATGCAAGTTATTATTTAGATGGTGGGGATGCCTCAAGTCTACCTTTTGGATATGGCTTCTCAAATCATTTTCTTTTAACAAACAGATTAAGATGGAATTTGGTGGGTGTAATTGTTGGATTAATTAGTGCTTGCTTTACATTCATTGGCTCCACAGGAGCTGAGAGGGACTTAGAGAAGGGAATAGCGCCAGTGGAACCTAGCAAAATTGCCACTGCAGACCCCTCACCGTCTCCATCGCCATCATCAGCGTCAACTGGCCCTGCTCTTGTGTTATCCAACTCTGGAAAACGAATTGATCAGGCTGGGAAGAAAAAGTATGTAAAACAGGTTACGGGCCGCCACAATGACACTGAGCTCCACTTGGCTGCCCAGCGGGGTGATCTGGCTGCTGTGAAACAGATTCTTGATGATATCAACTCGCAGATGGTCGGGACTTTGAGTGGCACAGATTTCGATGCAGAGGTTGCGGAGGTGAGGGCTGCAGTGGTCGATGAAGTAAACGAATTGGGGGAGACAGCTTTGTATACCGCTGCAGAGAAAGGGCACCTTGATGTGGTCAAGGAGTTGTTGCAGTATTCGAATACGGATTGTCTTATGAAGAAGAATAGGTCTGGGTTTGATGCGTTGCATATAGCTGCGAGTCAAGGGCACCACGGTAAGCCTTTCTACCTACCCATCAGTTTGTTTCTGAGGTTGGAGCTTTTGCTTCAAAAGCTTAATTAAGTCTCCAGAGCTAGAAATTGATTTTAAAGACTACCATTAGATTGTCTTCCATAACCCATGAAAGAAAAGGTACTTTGAAGTGATTTTAAGATATACATGTTGCTGAATCAAGCATATAACTTTTTCTTTACTAGAGAAACCATTGCTGCTACCTAATACTTGTTCTTTTATCGTGAAGGCAGCGCTATCTTGCAGTATGGTGCAACTTAGCCAACTTTCACTAACTCTTCACCTACCTGTGGTTATTATATATGGACTAAATAAGCCTCGGAGTCAAACGTGACTTTTTCTTCTCATAGGCTATAATCCTTGATACTTAATGTTGATTTCCAATACTACTTCCTTTCAAGACTTGTCCTAGTGTCTTTCCAAGTTCCAATACCACTTATCCATTACATGATTGTCAACTATATCCAGTAGTCTCATGTTGTTTTTCTCTTGCAGCCATTGTGCAAGTGCTTTTGGATCATGACCCTGGATTAAGCAAGACACTTGGTCCCTCTAATTCGACACCTTTGAGTTCTGCTGCTACGAGGGGACATACAGCAGTTGTGAACGAACTTCTTGCAAAAGATTGCAGTTTGATAGATAATACTAGAACCAATGGGAAAAATGCACTACATTTAGCTGCTCGGCAGGGTCATGTTGATATTGTCAAAGCTTTACTGGACAAAGATCCCCAGCTGGCACGGAGAACAGACAAGAAAGGGCAGACAGCACTACACATGGCTGTGAAAGGTCAAAGCTGTGAGGTTGTGAGATTACTTCTTGAGGCCGATGCTGCTATAGTGATGCTTCCCGATAAATTTGGCCACACTGCATTGCATGTGGCAACCAGGAAAAAGAGAGCAGAGGTACATGTTTTGTAAAGGAACTCTAAAGACACGGTTAAGAGTTAGTGGATATACATTCTTTATTGTTTGATAAATTCCTTAAAACCCATCGTACTACCATCTGGGTTTAAGAATTCTCTTGCATGAGTGGTATCTTTTTCCTGAAATCCCTAGTTCCTTATTGAAGTGGACAAAGTTTTTGTGTGTGTGTGTGGTTTTTTTTTTTTTTTTTTTTGGGGTCTCCAGGACAAAGTTGTTTCAAAGGCATCATTTTGTTTAGTGATAATCATACATTTGAGTGTCTCTTCCATGGTGTGCGGATGGTTTATCAATTGCATAATTTGATACCAAATGCTGTCTTTTTCTTGGAGCTTTGGCTATCCACATGTTGCTAGGTGAAAGGTTGTCAAATGCTACTTTATTATGTGTTAGTGCCAAATGTACTGCTTCTATTGCCTGCCCTGCCCTGTCTTGCTGTATGCTCTCTCTCTCTCTCTCTCTCTCTCTCTCTCTCTCTTGTTCTAACAAGGATCTTCACCTTTCTTTTGCAGATTGTGAATGAGTTATTAATGCTTCCAGATACAAACGTCAATGCACTGACTAGAGACCACAAAACACCTCTAGATATAGCTGAAGGACTTCCCCTGTCTGAAGATTCCTCTGAGATAAGAGATTGCCTTAGACGTCGCGGTGCGCTCAGAGCTAATGAGCTAAACCAACCAAGAGACGAACTGAGGAAAACTGTGACCGAAATCAAGAAAGATGTCCACACGCAGCTTGAGCAAACCAAAAGAACCAATAAAAATGTTCATAACATATCTAAAGAGCTCAGGAAGCTCCATCGTGAGGGGATCAACAATGCCACCAACTCTGTGACCGTGGTGGCTGTGCTATTTGCAACAGTTGCCTTTGCAGCTATATTTACGGTTCCTGGCGGTGACAATGATGATGGGATGGCTGTGGTGGTGTCCAGCATTTCTTTCAAAATATTCTTTATTTTCAATGCCATTGCTCTATTTACATCTTTGGCTGTTGTCGTGGTCCAAATAACTTTGGTCAGGGGTGAAACGAAAGCAGAGAGGCGAGTTGTGGAAGTTATTAACAAGTTGATGTGGTTGGCTTCTGTGTGCACTTCAGTAGGTTTTATGGCCGCCTCCTACATTGTTGTTGGTAAGCGGCACGCATGGGCTGCAGACCTTGTTACGGCTGTTGGCGGAGTTATTATGGCTGGGGTGCTCGGTACGATGACATACTATGTTGTGAAGTCAAAGAGGAACAGATCGATGAGGAAGAAGGTGAAGTCTGCCAGGAGAAGTGGATCCACTTCGTGGCTTCCTTCCGACTTCTCTAACTCAGAGGTTGATAGAATATATGCTCTTTAGACAGGACTATGCACTGCTTTGTGGCTAGTAGTGTTGGGAGCAACCATGAGGAACATGAAGTAGTCATCGAAAGTGTGATCTGTGCAGCATGCTTTATTCATGTATTTGTCAGGCACTAGTACTCGAGAGATTGGTTCTCCTTAACATCGGATCAATCAATCGTCGAATTTGAAGGTCAGCATGCTTCCTCATCTGGTAAGTGGTGAAAAAAAAGTGATGTGCCGGTGCACCTATTGGAAGCTGCCTCTCAGGCGAAAAGACACTGCACGATCTAGTGCAACAGAAGCACAATTTTTCTGGGCTTTCCCTTATCAGCTAATGTCATGTTGACTGCACGACTAGTTATTTGACACGTCAAGTTTGTGGTCATTGCTTGGCCGCATGTTGATCTTTATCAAGCATTTGAATCATCAATCTCTATTTCTGTTTCCGTTCGTTCTTCTTAAAACTTAAGACTTGGGGTTCTGTTGTGTTGTTTCAGCCCTACCACATGGGCTAACTTTGATAACTTTGTTACTCGAGATCGTGTGTGAGACCAAAACTGCAGCGCACATGGATGGATATTTTCAGGTCTCGGGTACGTAGGTTGTAAAGTATGAATGGTTCTTTGTAACTGTTGCGGCATTGATAGTCAACTAGTCTTACTTTTGTTGGAAGAAAATTGTTTTCTAACTTCATCGACATGCATAAGCCTTTACCTTTCGGTTTAGTTGATGCATCATCAGGTTTATTCGATCGTTAGAAGCGCTATGCAATGAGGAATGATATGGAGCTTGGAGTTTGCTAGTCACTGTATGTACCTGAACCTGACTACTCTCTTGGACGAAGTTTTTCGTTTAGTCCTTGTCATCCATTAAAGAACTCATGAAGCCATCACAGGCTCTTTTTGATGGGGTTTCGAGATTGTCAAAATGCAGCGGAATATAAATCTAAACCGAAATCCTAGATAGGATTCATGCGTGTATATTGAAATCAATTGAAATTCAAGGTGTACTTTTTACGGATCGAAGTTAAATTGACGATTGGTTGTGTCTGGATCAGTGTCCCAAGTGTTGCGCCTCTACCGGTATCCACACACACGAACCGAAGTCTCCAACAATCCAAGTGCTAGCTTACGGATATTGGAGTTTCTCTCGCTAGATTGCCTTTGATTTTTGACTCTCTCGGAGATATGAGAATAGAGAACGATTCTCTGTATTTCCCCTTCTATTCTCTTTCGGAATAAGACTCTTTTTATTGCAATCAGCATATTTAGGATTTTTCCCTTGTCTATATATATAGCCTCAATATTTACGCGTAATAAAGAAGTAGGGCCGGGCGATTCGGGCCCGCTAAACAACCTATCTCCAATCGTGCATTCAATCGTTATCTAATAACATGCATGATCGCATAGATATTTAGAATAAGAGAATAAATTAAAATCTACTTCTTAAGTAGATTAAGGCGTAGAGAAAACATGAATTCGGTTCGCTTTTATGTGCGACCCAAGAGGTTCATTAAATATTAGCAGTGTGCTCAAAACTCTTTTTGGCCCATAAGTCATAAACAGTCTCTAGCAACATATTATGACTACCTAAGTATAGCGAAAGTCGTTTTTCAACACAACCTAATCTATAACTAATGTTAGAGCATCAACCTTGATTAGTTCCTAGGGCGGACCGCTAACACTTTTTGCCTTGTGATTGTGGGAAGACCTATATATATGGCCGTGTAACTGGGCTGACCTTTTGGATCGCTCCTTGCTGCGACTTAGGCTTTCTTGCATCATTGGAGCTTCTAAGCTAAACAACGCTTAAGCTAAGCCTTTCCCGTTAGAGCGCCTAAGCTAAGCGGCGCTTAATCTAAGCCTTTCCCAGGGACCGCTTAAGCTAAGTCTTTCTCGGGGATCGCTTGCTCATTGATCAAATAGTATAGAGAGAAGCTTTGGGAGAAAATGTTTTGTATTGCTTTAAGTGTTGGATGGATATAAATACAAGAAGAGCTCTCTTTACAATCGTTGATCGACACTTGATCTAGTGTCTAAGAATGCATTTTCCCATTTAACAACTACTTATATTGAATACGAGACTTCTAGAATATCGGTACATTTATCGTATCGCTAGCCCCTAAGAATACACTAAAAGCCTTAGAGATCAAGGCACTTTTAAGTCTTGTGGTTCTTTCGGGCTATATAGTTGGTCACGAAAATCTCTGTCCGTGACATTCTCCCCCACTTATTCGAGTGCCATCCTTGATGCTTTCGATTAGGGTTCATCTTTTGAATGGTTGATTTCTTTGGAAGTTGGCGATTCTTCCGTTTTACGGACTGCTACGTCTTTGGTTTCTTGACTTTTTTATGGCTTCATGGTTTTGTAATCGCAATGTGATTTGCAAGCAAATCTTTCTTTGGTTCAACCCCTCCTATGTTGATCGGCAAGCTTTCCACCACTGGAAAGAGCACATGAATTGGAATGCTATGTTGAGTTGCCGTGGGATAATCCAACTCTACCTTCGGCTTTTCCAAATGTCTTGGTTTCGTGCTTATCTTGGGCGCGAGCATCTCAACTCTCTATCTTTCCCCTACGAGTCGAATCATGAAGAAGTACTTGGTCTCCGTCAACCATGAATCGTAGGCACCACCGATCAAAATTTTGGGTTGGTGATCACGATTAAATTAGTTCTCATTTCAATCGTCGCCCCTGCACTATCAAAGATTTGCAAACTTAACATTGGATCACATTCATCATGTGAGATTACCTCGAACATGAGCTAGTTCTTCCATTCACCGATTTGCAGTTCTAAGTCTCAAGCAACACCCATGGCTAGGGCATCATCCGAGTTTTCTGCCTTGTATCAATGTCCGATTGGCTCCACACGAAGTTCCAAACTCTTTGTTACTTTGCATGACATGAACAAGTTTGATGCACCCGTGTCAACCAAGGCACAAGTGCTTTCGGATCGGGGTTCATCTTTTGAATGGTTGATTTCTTTGAAAGTTGGCAATTCTTCCGTCGTCTGGATTGCTACGTCTTTGGTTTCTTGACTTTTTTTATGGCTACATGGTTTTGGAATCGCAATGTGATTTGTAAGCAAATCTTTCTTTGGTTCAACCCCTCCTATGTTGATCGGCAAGCTTTCCACCTTTGGAAAGAGCACATGAATTGGAATGCTATGTTGAGTTGCCGTGGGATAATCCAACTCTACCTTCAGCTTTTCCAAATGTCTTGGCTTCGTGCTTAGCTTGGTCATCGGTGTCTCAACTCTCTTTCTTTCCCCTACGAGTCGAATCATGAAGAAGTACTTGGTCTCTGTCAACCGTGAATAATAGGCACCACCGATCAACATTTTGGGTTAGTGATCATGATTGAATTAGTTCTCATTTCAATCATCGCCCCTACACTATCAAAGATTTGCAAACTTAACATTGGATCACATTCATCATGTGAGATTACCTCGAACATGAGCTAGTTCTTCTATTCACCGATTTGCAATTCCACGTCTCAAGCAATACCCATGGCTGGAGCATCATTCGAGTTTTCTGCCTTGAATCAATGTCTGATTGGCTCCACGCGAAGTTCCAAACTCTTTGTTGCTTCACATGACATGAACAAGTTTGATGCACCCGTGTCAACCAAGGCACAGGTGCTTTCGGATCGGGGTTCATCTTTTGAATGGTTGATTTCTTTGAAAGTTGGCAATTCTTCCGTCGTCTGGATTGCTACGTCTTTGGTTTCTTGACTTTTTTTATGACTACATGGTTTCGGAATCGCAATGTGATTTGTAAGTGAATCTTTCTTTGGTTCGGCCCCTCCTATGTTGATCGACAAGCTTTCCACCTTTGGAAAGAGCACATGGATTGGAATGCTTGTTGAGTTGCCGTGAGATAATCCAACTCTACCTTCAGCTTTTCCAAATGTCTTGGCTTCGTGCTTAGCTCGGTCGCCAATGTCTCAACTCTCTGTCTTTCCCCTACGAGTCGAATCATGAAGAAGTACTTGATCTCCATCAACCGTGAATCATAGGCACCACCGATTAGCATTTTGGCTTGGTGATCATAATTGAATTAATTCTTGTAATAAATGGGCCAAAAAAAAAAAAAAACGAGCCCTTGTTGTCCAAAGCCCAAGAACTAAACCTAACACTATCTTTTTCAACAAATAAATGAGGTAAGAGGGAGGGAAGGGGGGGAGCACGATTGATGAAACAAAAGGAGAAGGGAAAGAAAGAAGGAGAAGGGAGAGAGAGCAAAATACAAGAAATGATCGCGCGTGTGCGCCACCCGCCACAAACGTCTCATCGAGCTCGTTTCGGTATGTGCCGCAACGTTAGATAAGTGATCATACTCCTCATTTATCTAATTGAAATGGTTTTCGTAACTAGAGCTCAAATTCGGATTGATAAAAAAATTAAGCCACAAAGTCAGATTTTGGAGTCGTTAAGTCTAGATCAATTAGGAGAATGACATCTTAGGGTGTTGTGGAACTGTGGGACTTTACAAAACTCAATTTAGAATTACGGTTTGCTTGGAATAAGTGTTTTTTCAAATCTGGTGCGCTACAAGACAGTGTAAACAATAGACTTTGAAGGATGATTTCTTTAGTTTATGATTTTCGGTTGGGTTGGCTATATTAAGGATCTTGTAGTACATCGAATAAGCTTCGTGTAGACTATAAGATCACTTAAAACGGAGCTCGATGGAGGAAGATATGGCCTAAGAGATTTCGACGTGTGCGAAGTGAACAGTACACGACCAGAACCTGTTGCGCCCGTTCTTGCCAATTTTCAAATAGATTCTTGTCAAGCCATGTTGGGGGGGGAACAAAAGGAGAAGGGAAAGAAAGAAGGAGAAGGGAGAGAGAAAAATAGAAGAAATGATCGCGCGTGTGCGCCACCCGCCATAAACGTCTCATCGAGCTCATTTCGGTATATGCCGCAACGTTAGATAAGTGATCATACTCCTCATTTATCTAATTGAAATGGTTTTCGTAACTAGAGCTCAAATTCGGATTGATAAAAAAATTAAGCCACGAAGTCAGATTTTGGAGTCGTTAAGTCTAGATCAATTAGGAGAATGACATCTTAGGGTGTTGTGGAACCGTGAGACTTTACAAAACTCAATTTGGAATTACGGTTTGCTTGGAATAAGTGTTTTTTCAAATCCGGTGCGTTATAGTACAGTGCAAACAATAGACTTTGAAGGATGATTTCTTTAGTTTATGATTTTCGGTTGGGTTGGCTATATTAAGGATCTTGTAGTACATCGAATAAGCTTCGTGTGGACTATAAGATCACTTAAAACGGAGCTCGATGGAGAAAGATATGGCCTGAGAGATTTCGACGTGTGCAGTGAACAGTACACGACCAGAACCTATTGCGCCTGTTCTTGCCAATTTTCGAATAGATTCTTGTCAAGCCATGTTGGGGCTTTTGTAGTACATTAAAAGATCTTTCTTTAGACTACAAGTTCGTCTAAATCGGAGCTCGGGTGAGGAATTACAGTCCGTTTAAGTTTGTCGCGCAAGCTGCGCATAGTGGACAACATGCGTATTGGCTACGGGCGATTGTTTTGTTGATGCGTGGATATTGCTTTAACGACAAATAGGCCTTTTTCATTTGAGTTATGCTTTAGGGCAGCATATTACTTAGTTTTTGATATTGTTTTTCATATATTTGATAGGGTTTCGAGCGTATCGATCAGAGCAAGCTTTATAGTTTGCTTTTGGCGTTGTCAGGTGAGTGATACCATTTCTTCTTTATATTTGTAAACTCATATTTCAAAAATGATAATGCTAAGTATGTTATGATTTGAGGAAATAGCATTATTTGTTGCATAAAACAGGATCAAACATTTACGGTTGTTTTGTTCTATTTGATACGGTTTGCGAACAATTTGTGCTGCTGGTTTTGAGTTGATTCTGCTACATTTTGGTTATGAGGAATATGCTGTTGTTTGATTATGTGGTGCTCAAGATAGCCGTGAACTAGGTTGAGGGGTTTGTGGGTATGCGCATACTACTTATGATATCCTTGTGGGCCGAGCCATTGGCATTGTAAGTGGAGACCTTGCCAATGGGGGAATTTTGGTCATCTTTTATCACGGGCGTTATACGTGACCATGGTTAGAATCTTGAACATGAGATTGGCCAATGGATAGACCATTGGCATGTGATTTGATGAGATTAGTCAATGGATAGACCATTGATATGTGTTTTGACGGGATTGATAAGTGGAATTAGACCATTGATGTATACTTTGATGTTATCATCTAATATGGATACTTTTGCTACGAATATATTATATTAAGATAATATATAACTTGTTTTCATCATATATGTTTGATATGTTTCGAGCTTGATGTAAATATCTTACATTTTGAATATTAAATATGCATAGTGATTGTTTGATCCACTTAGAAGAAATATATTATTCATCGAGCCATGTTAGCTCACTCCTTTCATCTTTTTTGTCTTTGAGATTTAGCGAGTCGCTAGTAGGACGTGAGAATAACGTTAGCATAAGGATTTTTGGGTAGGAGAATTTTTGTTATGAAGTATACGTAGGTGTGTTGATCTTTGGAGATAGCTCTTTTGATGAATGTAAGTATAGGCTTGTTTGAAGATTATGGGAAGCTCATATCATGTAACCGCATGAACTTTTTTATCACATATATATTGATATCGGGTTTAGCAGTGTTTCATTTTGAGGCTGCATTCTTTGAGTGAAAGGATGGCCGTGTCATTGCCCTATTCTTATAGGAACTAGGGTGTGACAGTTCTCATTTCAATCATCGCCCCTGCACTATCAAAGAATTGCAAACCTAAGATTAGATCACATTCATCATGTGAGATTACCTCGAACGTGAGCTTGTTCTTCCATTCACCGATTTGCAGTTCTACGTCTCAAGGAACACCCATGGCTGGAGCATCATCTCGAGCTTTCGCCTTGAATCAATGTCCGATTGGCTCCACGCGAAGTTCCAAACTCTCTGTTACTTCGCATGACATGAACAAGTTTGATGCACCTATGTCAACCAAGGCACGTAACGATTTGTTGCGTATCTCGACTTCCAAGAATGGCAAACATGTCGCAGTGGAAGACTTCTTGGGCAGTGGTTGAGTCCATGTGAGTTTCGGTTCCAAGTCACACTTCTCTTCTCTCTTCTTTTGGCTCATCATCTTCTTTGGCAACGAGACCATTGATTTTTTTTCTTCTTTGGACACACCTAGGTCCAATGCCATCCATTGCACATGAAGCATGGGGGTGGTGGCGACGTCTTGAACTTATCTTTGTTGTTGAAGTTGCCTTGGGCCGGTTTCCTTGTTGCTAAGGTTGGATTTGCCTTCTTCTTCATCGTGGTGGTAATCCTTTCTCCACCCATTCCCTTTGGACTTGGATGGTTCGGCTTTGGAGAAGTCGATGAGAGACTCGGCTACAAAGAGTGCCCTTGAAATACTTTGAATATCCCTTCGCTTCAGCTCGAGTTAGGCCCATGGCTTCAATCCATCCATGCTAGCCTCCTCCTCCTCAAGATTGGGAATTTGGAGTTCGAGCTCGGTAAACTCATTCGACACCGTTGGAATCCATGATGAATTGGCCAATGTACGAAAAGCTTCTATGTTCCTAACTGATAACACCATGCTTTGATGTATGTGATGAGACCAAGAGAGGTGGCGATCGCATCAACACATGGGATAATTTGGTCAAGGAGTTTCGGGACCTAAGTTCACTCAACAAGAAGCCCGTAGCAAGCTCAATTGCCAAACGAAGTTGTCCACTTCTTTGGCGGATCGGTTGCCCTTGAACTCCTTGGTCTTCGACATCTCTAGCTTGGGTGCCATTTGAACGGGCACCATTTGCGATATTAGTCTTGCACAAGGCTAGCTTGGTCTTGAGTTGTTGGACCTCCACCCTCAAAGCTTCAATCTCAGCTTGGTGGGATTTGTTCTCTTTGATCTCTAGGACTTCCTTCTTCAAGGCTTCCATCGAGACTTCGAGAGCTTCATCCTTTAAGTGTAACGGAATCATGGCTTGATTCGCTACAATAGTAAACTCTTGGCAAAGCATCTCTTTGACCTCATTTATTCACCCTCTTACCTCGTTGAGTTCATTGATAAATTCTATCATGGCAGTTCACATTCTTGTGAGCTTCTCATCGATCGCGGCTGTGGTGTCCGACGAAACATGTCTCTTCTTTGATCTCCACGTACCTTTGTTTGGGCGACCTTCTCTTGAGGAGCCTTTCCGTCCATGACAACTTGAGCAACTTCTTGGTTCGACATTCTCTCGATCCGATGTGATCCTCCATCCCTATGAATAGCTCTCCTCTACTTTGCTCTAATATCACTTGTCACAGGCCGACTTTTTAGGATTGATCCATGCAACGACTTAGGCTCCCTTGGATAAGTGCCAGAGTTAAAGACTTTCCGGGATCGCTCACTCATTTACTCTAATCATAGAGAGAGAAAGTGTTTAGAGAGAGAAATTCTGGGAGTCTTGGGTGGATACAAATGAGGGGAAGACGACCTCTTCTTACTACTGTTGATCGACTCTTGATTTAGTGGCTAAGAATGTGTCTCTTCATCTAAGTATTACCGACATTAAAGACGAGACTTCTAAAATATTAGTACATTTATCCTATCGCTTGCCCTAAGAATACTCTAGAATACCCTAGAGACCAAGGCAATTTAAGTCCGGTGGTTCTTCCGGATTATGTGGTCGATCACAAAAACCTTGCTCCGTGACATATGCCCGATAGTGAGTTTGTGGGGGTGTAATCAGCAAGACAAAGGTCAACTCTTGTGGAAGTTATATGGCAGTAAAATGAGCAGCCTCCCGATTGTTTGCGGGAGAATAATGAGATTAACCGCATCTTCACTTGTTAATAAAGGATTAGGCTGATTCTTCCCAAAAAGAAAGTCGTTATTTACATCCTATGACAAATTTAGTCTAAATTAATTTTTTTGACCACGAAGAACCCAAAGCTAGTATTCCTGTGATAAATTTACCCTCCGTTAATTTCCCTCGAATTTTATCATCAAATTACTGAGTTGGATAATATGTGACATTTTACGGGTGTGTTTGGGGTTTTTACCCTCCATCCGCCACACGTATACCAGTTTTAGATTTTTGGTGGTATTAACCCAATTTAATCGAAATTAAAGGAGGATAAATTTATCACAAATATATAGAAGTTTAGAGTTTTTTTGGTAAAAAAAATTAGTTTGGGGCAAATTTATCACATGTGTACCAATTTGGGAATTTCCGTGGTTAAAAAATTAGTTTGAGATAAATTTATTATACGTATATCAATTTCAGGTTTTTGGTAGTTTAACCTCTATCTTTCCGACTTCCTTTAACAGACAGAAATAAACTGAGTGGGGAAACGCCTGTCTACAATATGGTTATCAGCGTCCATCAGTGCTCAACAGCATCATACTAGTCTTTATGGCTAAATTTCTTTTGGGCTCTAATCCTGTCACGTATCCCACTGACATGCATACTTAGTTTAAGGGTCTGGGTCATCCTCAATCAACTTGAGCTGTGCCAAGAAAACAGAAAGTAAGGCGACTGAACAGCTTTCTGTCTGCGCTCAAAAAGAACTTATCATCCTCTTTTCTTCTTTCTTTCCTTCAAGATGTGGAGAGCCTTTTCCGTTGCGGTTAACTTGGTGGTTGCATAGTTTTGTTGCCAAGTATTGCTTCCCCTCGGCTTTACATGTTATATTGGTCGGCGAAGAAATGATTTTGTCGTGTAAGCGAGCGTCTGTTAACATCAACGAATTCGGGACTCCGTTGGTTGTTGTTTTGTGACATAGTGGTGGTGCTGCACTCATAATCCTGATCTTGCTCTGTTACTTTGATCATGAGGTTCCAGTGCTCAAAGTTGAGTCTACTTGGGGAAAGATAGTCTGCCTCAAGATTATTCATATGGTTTCATGATCGAAAGAAACGAATCTCACCTTCCTCTTTCTATTAATCTTTCAACAGAAAGGAGGAGAGAGGGCCCTTGGAGTTTTGTAACAAGCTTCACTTTGAAGGAAAGGATTAGTTTATTTCCGTGGCTTTTTCGAGGCGGTCATCATGTCTTGAGAGGTTTTAACGATTTCTGGTTTGAATTTCTTTGCGACGGTCTGACTCCAAACTATCAGCATCTTTTTCTGCTTAACTAGAACAATGACTCTCCATCAGCCATTGGCGTCTCAACTCTAAAAGTAGTACGGTTTCAGGACTTAGGCGGATACTTCCTCCCTACTTGTGTTTCTTATTGCAAAGTTAGGCCTGTCCTTATTCTTTTGAAATTGATCATTTTGACTTTCATTAACTGCTGGGAAATTGTGCGGTGACTCCTGATCTCCATTACTGCCAGAAAGTGAAAAGTTTAGGCACATTGAGAAACTTCCTTGCGATATTACAATGCAGGAAGCTGTGCTTCCTAAAGTAAAAAGCATACTCGTCATCAACATGATCATAGAAGAAGAAGGAACACATGAAAATTCAATCAAAAGTTTGCTTTGTTGTGCTTCCTAAAGTAAAAAGCATGCTCGTCATCAACATGATCATAGAAGAAGAAGGAACACATGAAAATTCAATCAAAAGTTTGCTTTGTTGTGCTTCCTAAAGTAAAAAGCATATTCGTCATTGACATGATCATAGAAGAAGAAGAAGGAACACATGAAAATTCAATCAAAAGTTTGCTTTGTCCTTGTTCTCTCTTTCTCTCATCCCCTCAAATGGTAACTGGTCTTTTCATGATCCTCGCTAACAGAAATTCTTGACGTTGATAGCGATAGAAACCCGACTTCTCCCGCGGTTCTTCTGGAATGGAAGAACTGTTGAGACCGTTTGCAATGTGCTATCGCTCCCTGGATTGGGCTTTCCATCTCGGATTTCACGCTGCTGCTTCTCCTGAGGAACTGCAACTCATTAAACCCATTTGAACTTTTGGAGAACGAGGACGAAGATGATTTAGATGATGAGGAGGATGATGAAATCTTGTTGGGGGAATGCCATTTAATAGAGACGGAAAAAGACCTCCTATGACCCCCAACTCCATCGTCGGTTGTCTTCTCTTCATTCAGGTGTCTCTGCAATGAAGTTGAACTTTGATTCTTGCACCTGTAGATTTGGCCAAATGGGTTTCTCTTGGCCACCTTCTCGCAATTACTTGAGGAATCTCTCTCTTTAAGAGCTGAATCTTCACCTGAAGCTTTAGCTTTTCCTGCGTAAGTGTCATCCGAGCAACCCGATCTGCCGAACAAGGACTTGATGTAAGCGCGAGAAGCCTTAAGCTTGGAACCAAGTGAGGACTGCTTGATCAACTTAATCTTTCTCGTCCAGGACTTCTTTGGATTTTCTCTAATGGAGTCATCCATCTCGGTCAAGTGCTCGGTGATATACTCTTCCCGGGTCAGCTCTGTACTGACCCTACACGACTCGGATGGTGATATGTTGCACGACTCAAACGGGGTACTCATAGTAGTTGGGGTGGTAGGGTTAGTCACCAATGGAGTGCTGTAATGTTCCTCATATGTATTTCTTCCATCGTCGTAACACGGATTAGAGTGTTGGAGGAACTTCTCTACTATCTCCAGACAAGGAGGGAGGTGAAGGGGGAGGAGTTTTCCTTTGTAGAACAGCTCGTCAGCTGGCGAAGTGGTTGTCTCTTTCTCTAGAGAGATCGAAGACATCTGGAACTCGAACTCTCGAGGATGTTGGGGAGAGGCGATCGAGTGGGAGAGGAAATTGGAGAATGAGTTGACTTCCATGTCGATGTAGTCATCATCTGCATGGCCAGGAGACAGAAGGTTCATGTCCATGGCAGATGGGCTCACTTGCCCTCTAGGATATGTGGAACAGTACACAGATATAGTGGTTTGTTAGAGGGAAGAAATGTGCATCTAATAAAGGAGGGAGGGAGAGAGAGAGAGAGACTTGCACTCTAGGATATGTGGAACAGTGCACAGATATAGTGGCTTGTTAGAGGGAAGAAATGTGCATCTAATAAAGGGGGAAGAGAGAGAGAGAGAGAGATCAGGAACTTTGTCTTAGTGCTTCCACATAATACATGGAATTGTGAGAGTTGTCCTGATGGATTCTCTCTTCTTGTGTTTTCCACTCACCATGTATGGCAACTTGTCTTGACTCATTGTTTTTTCAGTTATTGCTGTTGCAGGACTCCTGTCTCTTTCTTTTCTTGCCTTTGGACACCAAAAGGAAATACTTGGAAAGCTTCTGTGATGTGAGCATGCACCATCTCCCCCACTACAGGCAGAATCCATCACAAGGCAGTGAAGTGAATTTGATATCATCGACAGCTTTTGATGTGTGGGGCCATTTTCTAAACCCCACGATCAGAAGCTATTTTAACAGAATATAAGATCATAAAGCCTTTGAATTTAGTATTGGCACTCATAATCAGTCTGATTTTGTTTAGTTATTAGCTGACTCTGCTCCCAAAAAGAAGAAATTAGAAAAAGGGCTCTTGATAAAATTAAATGTTAAAGCAGAACCACCTTGCTGACCCCACATTCTTGATTTTTTTTTTTTATTTTTAATTGTCACTGTTTATTGCATAACAATGAGGCAAACAAAGATGTTGTGATAACAAGACAAAATGCAAAGAAGCTAATTTCAAATTGGTATAGTGCATCTGAGTAGGACTCAAGAAATGTGCCCAACATCCATAAAAAATGTCACTCTTCACTTGTAAGCAAGACCCTTCTGTACATCAGATCCACCTCTAAAAAAAAGAGATTATTGCCTTGAGAGCATGCTTAAGTAAATAATAGAATACTTTCTCGGATCTTGCGCACTGTTTGAATTTTAGACAGGTCCATGTCTTGTTCCTGGTTTTCTGCTCTGCCTGCCCCGAGGATCATAACATTTGTTACCCTCTTTTCTATGTACTCTTTTAACCAATAAAGACAAATCAGCCGAGGTAGGTTGTCACTTTCCCTGGTTTATGTACTTTTGCTGGATTCCTGGGTTTGGATTTAACTCCTTTGTGAGTTCTTTATTAGATTAATCATCCCTTGTCTTTTGACAATTGTCTTTTTGTGTAGATTGATTACAGGTTTAAGTTTCTCCTGTCCTTTCTCTTTGTTAGTACCAGATTAATCCTCCTTATGCAGGAGCAATAACAACAAGGGCCAAACATCATTACTCAAAGCAATCAGATCTTAAAGAGCACTTGTTTTTAACACCTGTAATACGTCTCTGCCATTAGAAAAGCAATGGCAAAACAGCAGGACACTGTAGGGAGAAAATTTTCCACGCTTGCTGCATCGACACATTTCCACCAGGCAAAAGGAAGAGTGGCTGGTGCGGCAATCAGGGACGACCTAGACTCCTCTGAATCGTAGGACAAGAACTTTACCAAGGAAAAAAAAGATGCGGATAATCAAGTTTGGAGTCTTTCTGTGCAAGTAAACTGCTCTGCTCTAGAGCCGGCACAACCAAAAGAGAATGTCGAGATACTATTCATTCATTACAGCACCAACTTAACATCAGAAGGTTCAACGAAATCAAAATGAGGAATCAAAGAACCAAACATGCAAGGTGACCTGTGCAGTTGTATACAAACATTCATTTGTATAGTTAACAGGGTGGTCGGAACGATTTCTCCTTCCATGACTGTCTTTTACTGGAACCAACAGCTAAAGCTGACTACCTTCTTCATCTTTGATGAATCACATCTGACTATCTCATGAAAGATGGAAACTGAAATCCTTTACTCATTGATTTAGACTCATACATTGCCATAAGTCTTTAAGGTAGATCTACTGAATTGGAATGATGACAACAGCTACCACCAAACTCTAGCAGCTCCATTGGCTTTAGCATATATGATGGGTCGTCCTCTTTATTTTTCAGTGCTCTTTTGTTGTGTGAACAGTGGACACTCCTCTGGTTTAAGATCTTTTGCTTGACACTATCACCCCAAACCATCAGAGGAAGATAAGAAGCATACATTAGGTCTGCTGGAAGGATTGGGTCTAGTCACCCACTCATATTTTTCACATATTTGTCAATATTTTTCATAAATTGAGATAACTGCAATTGGCTAGTAGTAGCTGCCAACATGTGAGAACAGATGCATGCAGTTTTATGAAATTGGCTTTTCATTTGGAAATGACCCTTTCCTGCTCATAAGCCAAACAAAAGCAAGTTAAATATGCTCCCAAATCCCAAAAAACAGAGCAATTCTGAATGACCCAACAACCCCACAAAATTAGGGAGCCTCCTTGCAATTAGATTGAAGGGGGTCCATTGCCCAGCAACCAACCAGCGGTAAACTTGCACGAAAACTAATTCGAACAACTTTTTGTGCAAACTTTCCCTCACATTTGGTGCGAACATTCCAAAAACCAGTTCACAAAGCTTTTTGGTGCGAAGTTTCCCAAGTGTGACGTCCCAAGGCGTCAACCGTACTTACTACTAACGCGCTCTGCTTAGAGAGAGAGAGAGAGAGAGAGAGAGAGAGAGAAACGGATGCGGAAGCTATAAACTAGAGACAATCAGCGGCCATACAATCACAAGTGCATGAAAACAAACGGCAAGTACGCCCAATAGGATATGACCTTTTGTAGGGTTCACTACATGTACCACAATCAATAAAATAACAAAACACTCGTAACCAAATACTTAATATATTAAAATAAATATCAGGTTATTTACAACTTCCTCTTATCAAATAAACAAAAGTACACCGGGAAGATTTCAAGGGATACGTCTACTACCGAACACTATCTACGATCACCATCAGCGTGCCCCAACGCCACTACTACCATCCTTAGCCGTCGGTACTGGGTATCTGAAAAGTGAGCCAAAAGCTTAGATCAAAGATTGTAATAGCTACAAGGAGCCAGCAACCCTTTTCACAAGTCTTCAAAAGAACCTTTTAGAGATACATATTCTTAAGAACCCAAAGAGAAAAGAAAAGAACACTGTACTATAGTCTATTCATGGCATGCAAATTGCTGTTTCTCTAGCCCTTTAACAGATAAAACAAATCACCAGTTCAAAACAACTAAGGATCACAACCCTACAATTCTGTAAGTCTCCACAACCAGGGATGTGCAGGAGAAACTGTGAAGCTTGCAAACCCTATAGTACTGGCATAGTTAGAGTAGGTTTTTAGGGTGCATACCAAAGCTTGCAAAGTAGGTTCCAAATTCCAAATTTTCAGAACCGTTCAATATAGTTGGGTTTCAAAATTTTAGTCATACTGCCCGGCACTGCACAAGGGGCATGTGTTACCATGTTGAAAGGTTCAGGCCCTTCAGGATGACTTGCTAGAGTGAATTGAGTGAGAAAATCTTTACGCTTATCCAATAACCACATGTATGCTTTATTGTCAATGACTATTTTTTCGTTTGTGAGATTTTCCACCTTTATATGTGAGGAAGTTCTAGTTGATTCCGTTCCCCAATTCTATTAGAGGGAACAAATCTGTAACTGCACATTACCTCCCTCTCTATGAGTGTTGGCCATGTCTATGACGAGACATTCCAATTTATGCTCTCAATAAATTGAGACAAGCTTTCATGTAAACTCTTATATCATAACGATAGATGGAAATTGATTTTTTTCTGTCTTCTACTCTCGATGTCGCTATCGTGTTAGGGCTATGTGACTATAATACCTGAACATGTATTTTATCATGCAATCCGTACGTTTTTTGTTGAATGTACAATGCATTAATAACTACCTCAACAAGTTTGTTTCTGAAAAGGATACAAGGTATCCTGGAACCCGTGTTCTAAGGTGATTCCAAGAGCCTACAAGGTAGTCTTCAAGTTCCGAAAACTTGGAGTCAATAACAATGAGGTAGGTTCCAGGATTAAGGCAAATGACCTATCCCCTGTGAAACCTGCGCACCCTATCGACAGCCCAAGTTCAAAGATATTTACAAGCCGGACTAGACAAGCAATTCTAGCAACTCTTCACTCAAGACAAAGAAAAACATCGCTGGGTCACAGATCTCACACAAAGCTCATATGTATCATTTGTACAAGTGCAGAAATCAGACAAGAACAGCAACATTCTAATGCAGAGCTGACATTCTAAGGAAAAGTGAAGGAAAAAAAAATGGAATGACGAACTCACGGTTGTAATAGATAAACAAGACAGGTTCCCAAGAGATTTTCAGTGCATATATTTTGCCCTTCGGATTAAGTGAGCAAATGATTTTGATACTTAAGAGAATGTAAGGAAGAACTGACATTGAACGGCTATCTGCTGGACTTGTAAAGGCAGGTTATAATTAAGTTACGATGGTGATACCATCTCTAAATTCAACAAGAAAGTTAACCAGAACCTTGGAGTTTGCTAACGTTGGTTTGTTTCCAGAAGCATTGAAATTAACTACCTAGACAGATCAATATAATTCCATTTTTTAGACTGAACTTTTGAAGATGATTGTAATCTCTCCATTCGCTACCAATATATTCCATGCATAACAAATTTTCTCTAGCTTCATGTTGTAAATAATTCAGCTAATGTGTCACATAAAGCAAGTACACAATTAATCATGACTTATTGTTTCACTCACACACGCTTCCAGCATAGACTGTTGGACCACTTAAGTGCCAAATCGAAAAAAAAAAAAAACAATCATTTTAGTGCCAACAGCAAAAAATTCCAATGATTTCACTAGAGTTGGCACTTAAATAATCATTTTTCAAAAAAATTAACACTTAAGTGATAAAAAAAAATATTGGCACCAAAGTGAACGCTATATACAAATATTGACACTTGACGGTTTCATTTTGCCATTTACAATTATATTTGCACCCACAAAAGGCGATATAATTGGTCAATCAGTAAATACATGTGTAGATATAAAACAACAATCTTCCTTCGCACTCATGTTTCTCTCCATTTTAGAAAAACTGCTTTCCTAGACACGTTCAATAAAGCCATATTAATTTCATGACCGTTGGTAACATGATAAAGTAGCAACATTGATGCATCACTTTGAGAACATAGTCAGAAGTAACATAGGGTACAAAATGAGGTAATAAATTCATAAATTACCTTAAGAACTCACACAATGAGTAAATAGAGATAATTATAATCTTCTCCCTTATCAATCAAATATAGCACATGTAGTATGACTTACATGCAATAGCAGATTTCCCTTTCCATAAGAGCATATGTCATTTATCAAAACATATCCACTATACGGATCTTAGCCTAAACGTAGTTACATGCTTCTCATGTACTTATGTTTAGCCCGAGTGCTATATCAGCTCGCCCTCAACAAAGCCCAATTAAGCACTTGCACTTGGCTTCCTTCAGGCATACATGATTGTGGGATTATCATGTTCATTTTGTGAATCGAGAACCAAGTCCTGCTTACAAAAAACGTCAAACCAGTCAAATAATCATAAGAAATGGTGAAATGTCTTTAAGACAATGAGAAACCATGGTCATTTGCCATTCATCATATCTAAAACTAATACAACAAAAACAGTTTGAAGCTTGAATCGAGTTCATCAGTGCATGTAGACAGATTATAAATCATTGCCTTATTGCCCAACAGCATTGTCTTCTCTTGTTAATCACTTCGGGATCCATCTTGTATTTGGAGAGCACACTATGGTTAATGAAAAAAACCAATTACTTGGCCTCCCAAGTTCCTTCTTGTGGCTTCTTCATGGTCCAGAAGGCCATCAGGTGTTGTAATAACAACATAACCCCACTGAGAGAGAGACAGAGAGAAGAGACAGAGACAGAGAGAGCAAACAATCAATTACCAAAGATTTCTTTCAGCTAAAAACAAGTGTGTCAACTGCACCCTAGCACAAGAACTAGCTTCTACCATCCAAGACATTACCATCAATAAACTTGCATCCATCAAGAAGTAGACCAGACAAGAAGTCAAATTTTCAAGTACCTGACGTGTTGGTAGCATTTTCAACCTAAACTGCTCAATATCTCTAGCCTTGATATCTTGCCGGTAAGTGAGAGCTTTGCAATCTTTTATGCGGCCCTGCAATTCGACAGTTATCCTCCCCACCCGGTGGGGATCATGAACTTGGAAACTCTTCACATATCCTAAGGAAACAAAACCAAAACAGAAAACGTTGATATACTAACCAGCCCTTCAAAAAAAATCTCACTACATAAAGATTTTCTCAATAGATCTGGCAAGCCCCAAACAGATTCTCATAATTAGTAAGTCAGCTGAATTAAAGTAGTATATGGGCCAGCAATAGAATTAGTTAACAAACTTGGTCACACAATCAAGCTTCACTTGAAAGAGAGACAGATGAAAATCGTCCCATCTTTCTTTACTCAATCATAAACTTATAAATTTCTCCAACTGGTCCGCCTTCAATCCTACCACCATTCAGCCCGAAGAAAAACATTACAAGAACAACCAATCGATCTATGGTAGTTCTTTTACGCAAGCATATAGACAGTTGATGTTACCACCCGACCTTAAAGCACTTCACTGACATATCTTTGTAGTAATGAATCCTTCCTCTCCATAAATTCCAACCAAAGGAATAAAGTTGAAGCCTTGTTTACTAAAAAGCTCGAGAAAAAATGCTAGATAAACTTGAAGTAAGATCGCTGACATTTTCAAATGCACCATGGTTCTCAACATGGCCAATTTCTTCCAAGCTCTAGTTAGTCCCTTAAGTTGGTCAGTTCCGGAAACATGTCTCGTCCACAACATAAAACTGTTATAAAGTCAGTCGACCAAGTTTATAGTAGCAGCCTAGATCCCATCATCCCTCAAAATCATATTTTTCGCAAAACCCTTCTCCTGTTACTTCTTATGCATTGTCCAACCACAAAGTCACGAACGTGTGAAGACCTAATCACTCTAAATTGAAGTGCAGAACTATCCTCCGATTGTCAGCAGCTGCAGCTCAAACTACATACTCTACGAGCACAAGACAACGCTAAGCAATGTGCATACTCCTCTTCAGTGGACACCCACGAAGCAGTCTCACACAGAGCAAACTCTTAACACGCTCCGCTTATTCTTGCTCGATGAGGACAACGACACCACTCCCCTCCACACTGAAATATCAAATATTGAGCGCATCGTCCACTACGAAGTAATCGAATAAAGGAAATCGCACAGTGAGGCAATTGAAGAGAAAATCTTCGATTGACAAAAACAATCCCAGAAAGAAACAGAGAGCAAAGAGAAGGAGGAGGCTAAAGGAGTAGAAACGCAACCTCGGTCCTTCATGATCTTGAGAAAAGAAGAGACCACATTGGAAATGGGTCGCAGCTCCACCATGGCCTTCCCTCTCCTCTCTGCGTTCACCATCGTCCTCAACGCATCGTTCAGTATCCTTCGTCCCATCTCTCTCTCTCTCTCTCTCTGCTCACGAGCGACCGGAGGCTTAGCAAAACCTCCGCGACAGAAATCGCAGTCGCAGACCCGCGGCGAGCAGCGAGGGCTTTCCGTTCTCGCTCTCCACCTTGACGTGGCACTTTAGATATTTTCGCGAACCTTCAAGGCCTCTATCGTAAATTCGTTACCGTGAGAGCACTGGCCCGTTTGGGCCTTGCTCTCAGGCCCAATATCTTATTTCATTCGGCCTTTTAGGCCCAATGTTAAATATAATGGGCCTTGTGGCCCCAAACGGTCATGGGTGGGCAAAAGAGAAACTCCAAGTTTTTTCCCTATGAATTTGGCCCCCGCCTCCTTCTCATATTCACCATTCCTCGCCCGCAAATCATCACATCCTCGTCCTCGTCTCGTCTCGTCTCAACCTAACATCGGTATTGTTGTCAAAAATTTAGATTAGATGATTCAAATCGCGCTTCCGGTCTCCATAGACGAAAACCAAAAGCACATCATATCCTGTAAAGTTCTACATGTTCATTGTCAAGTCGCGTTACGGATGTCATGAAGGGAAATTCACTGAAGCACCCTCCAAAAAAACAAGATAGAATAGACATTTTCACTTATGCTCCGTTTGTTTTGCGGAAAATGAATAATTTTGAAAAATATTAATTTTTCTATGGATGGTTGCTTATATAGGTTACAAAAATAAATGAACAGAAAATATGTTTATCATTCACACAAAGTGTTTAGATATAAATTGTTGTCATTAAAGAAAATATATTTTTTGCTAATTTTTTAAGCAATACAAGCGATCATTTTTAGGAGAATGTTTTTTAAATCATTCATTTTTCATGAAATAAATGGAGCCTTAGAAAGTTCGGAATTTCCTTTTTTTTAGGGAAATACCACGAAAAACTCAAAACTGGTACATTGTAACAAATTTACCATAAACTAATTATTTTACCTCTAAAACATCTAAACCGGCACACTTGTGATAAATTTATTCCAAATTATTTTTCTGACCACAAAAAATCCCAAACTAGTATGTTTGTCATAAATTTACCCCAAACTAGTACACTTGTGTTAAATTTACCCTCTGTTTATTTTTGTTTAAATTTTACAGTCAAATTATTGAGTTGAATGACATATGGCAATTGACGGGTGTACCAATTTAAAACTTTTACCTAGTGCTTGTCATAGGTGTATCAAATTGAGATTTTTCGTGATATTAGTCCAATTTAGCAAACACCGATGGAGAGTAAATTTGTCATAGGTGTACTAGTTTAGGGCTTTTTGTTGGTAAAAATATTAGTTTATAGTAGATTTGTCATAGATATACCAATTTGGATTTTTCGTGGTCAAAAAATTAATTTGGGGTAAGTTAGTTATAGGTGTATTAGTTTTGAATTTTTTGTGGTAAAAAAGATAGTTTTTGGTAAATTTGTCACTGGTGTACTTGTTTGAAATTTTTCGTGGTCAAAAAATAATTTGGGGTAAACTTGTTACATATGTGCCAATTTGAGATTTTTCATAGTATTAACTTTTTTTTTCTTTTTTTTCCTTTTCTATTTTTGGCTTCTCTTTTTTTTTTAATCCCTTTTTTCTGAGATATTACAACCTCAGTTTTGTTTTGTTTTTTTTTTTTTTAGGAAACCAAAACTCCTAGGTTGCTTTACAGGAACATGAAAAAAAGTTGCTATTGATATAAATTTTAAAACGATGCAAAGGAATCGATATTTCTATGGTGTTTTTTTTTTCAAGGAAAATTCAGAACATGAAAAAAAAAATTTGAAAAATGATTGATAATATCGCTTAATTAACTAATGTAAATTTTTTTCATTATTTATAATTATTTATGCCTAACTATTTTCGTGTGGGATGAGAATACTTTTCCCTTATTCATTTTCGGAAGCAGTCATTATTTTGAAAAATGTATCCCAAATCTTAAGTTTTTTGCCCCCCCTCAGTGCAATTTTTTTCGAAATAATTGACCTCTTTCTTTTATCCAAAGATAATGTCCCTCAAAGGTACATATTAACTATTGAATATGTTGGAGAAACATCTCTAAAAATTTTGATGATTCCAAAATTATCCTTAATTTAATATCTACTACAATAAATGTGGGATGCTATCTAAAGGATTGTGATGATATCCATAATTAACATAAAGCTCAGCTTGAACAAATTAAATATGACATTGTGTTCTTAAGAATTTGGTGATTCTGTAATTATTAGCTCGTCATCATGAGATGTCTGATAGCTAATTTTTTTTAGCAACTTCCTTCGAAATCAGATCACACACGTCACTTTCGTACGGCCTGGCCGTAAACGACATCAACTAAATGGTGATAATTTACTCATTATGATTTTGAGTAGCATGTGTGATAATATCAAGTCATTAACGATGCTGGTGTAACATTCGTATGAGGATGATCATTAGAGACAAAAGTACGTATAAAATTGTTGGCAATTGGAACAGCGCAGCAGAAAAATCAAAAAAAAAATCATCAAAGAATTAGAAACAACTTTTGTTGAAATTTTCATGGTGACCGTCCATGTTACAGTAATGGCAGAACCTATTTTGGAAACCTTTGCTGATGTTCACCAAAAAAAAAAAAAAAAAAAAAGCTGTATGGGCAGTCCTGTTTTAGAACAGCAGCTCCCGACTCCTAATGGCTCTTTGCTTCTCGAGACGTTTTCCAATGAAAAGATTAAAGATGTCTATAACAAAGAGGAGTATTGAAGCCAAAAAGGGTATGACGAAAAGAAAACAAGTGAAAGTGTTAATTGTTGCATTCTTTATGATTAAATAGTGGTGTAACATGTAACCCCAGTTTTGGTCATGGAACAGATGAAATAAATCAAATTCCGTTCTTAGAAGTTTTTCAGTAGAGTGTTCTTGCTCCATTGTAATCGAGCATTAAAGCAGCATTTGTTGGGCCGGATAGAACTCCAGATTGGATAACTTCTAGACTATCTAGTGTTTGGAGTGACACAAAATCCGGATATGATTGGATATAGCCCAAATATAGTCCAGATAAAAAAATCCCACCTACGGGGTGGGATAGACCCGAATAGGATACGTGAAGTAAGAAAAACTGATAAAAGAAAAAACCATGTTTATTTCCCCCACATCAGTCTACCTCTATTTTGCCTAGCACCACCATCATCAGACTTCAATGCCCATCGCTCCTCCTATGGGAAACGACCTGCTTCCTGTTTTTGACCGCCGAGAAAAGCGGTGCCAAAGCTCGCCGATCTTGCCTCTTCCTTATGTCACTCAACTCCATGAACAATCCGCAACTGAATTAAATTTGATTGGTGAGGCTAGTAAATTGGTCGTGAATTTTCTGGAGATCAAAGAACGACCGAAGGTTTGTCTATGAAGCTTCGGGCACGACGATGTTGGCTGCTATTGGCAATTGTGGGAGTTGCTTGTTGTGATCACTGGAAAGTCGCCAGTGCTGGGCATCGGGTGGGGGCGAGGGCACAAGGTGCTGGATTGCAGTCGAACAGGGCTGGAGAAGATCATTGTTATCTATTTCAAGGTGTTGACCCGCCTGGAAATTCGCTGAGTGACTGGGCTAAACAGGATTTGCGCGCCGCATCGACTGAAGCTATTGAGGCGGCTGTTGAAGCCGTATTCACACTCCTCGAAGGGGATGGATTGACCATAGAAGAGGAAGGCGGAGATGGCGAGACTGACAGAGAACTCGAACTCGGGGGTGTCTCGAAGCAGCGAAGTTAGAGGTAGAGCGGACAGAATCCCTTGAGTTGGTCAAGGGCGACGAAAGGTAGAAGGAGAAGGTGTCCTCATTGGCGTCCTCAAAGTCATGGGGAAGAGCGGCGTCCGACATGGGTAGTGGGTTGTAGAAGGATGAATAATATTTATGATTTCCATTATTTGCTTTTTAATTTTAATCCTGCAAATCAAACACTCGTTTAGATAATATTTATTTGACTTCATGTTATATCTGAGCGTCAACAAACATCAGATGGGATATTTAAAATCCTATCCTATTCTTGTCCTATTTAACATTATCCTATCTAGCAAAAATGTCTGGACAACTAAACACAGCTTAAGTGTATGATAGCAATACTTGAGTCATGATTGTATGATCTATCTTCTGATAGGATTGGTACTTGCTAATTGTAACTTACCTTGGTGATTACTAGTGTGTTCCAACCCAGGTTGAGGCTATTAGTTTGAAGAGTGGACATAGATTTGGGGATAAAGTTGAACCACTATAATTTGTTGTGTGCCATTTTGTTAATTGTTCTTATTCAATTTGTTACACATGAGCTTCACCACATAATGGTATTATCTATTTCTCCTTATTCCCGAGTATTGGTTGTTGATTTCTGCATAATCTTCAAATTTATTAGTACAATTTATTCACTTTCCTCTAGGTTGCTTTGTTAGCCCAAAGTTGGTATTAGAGTTTTGTTGATTGTTATTTAAAGGGGTTATCCCAAACTAATACGCCTGTTCAAACTAATATTTTGATCACCAAAAATCATAAACTAATAACTTATGACAATATACTATCTATTATTTTTCGTTAAATTTTGCTATCAAATTCCTAAGTTAGATGACACATGGCAATTGACAGGTGTATGAGTTTGAGATTTTTACTCTCCGTTTGTCATAGTTGTATCAATTTTGAATTCTTCGTGGTATTAACCCAATTTAACAGAAACTAATAGAGGGTAAATTTGTCACATGTGTACCAATTTAAAATTTTTTGTGGTAAAAAAATTAGTTTAGGTAAAGTTGTCACATGTGTATTAATTTGGGGTTTTTCATTATTTTAATCTTTATATAAAAAGTATTACTTATGAGTATAAAGATCAACATCTATGGCTAACTTTTGTGGGTTTTGTGTAAGTGATTTTTTTATCACATTGTGTAAGTCATTTATAAGCTACGAATTGCATATCTTTAGTGGCAAAAGGACACATGGAGTGTCAATATTTATATACGGCGCTCACTTTGCCACCAATACCTTTTTTTGGAGCTCTTAAGTTCCAAATCAGATTAAAAATAATCACTTAAGTACCAATTTCGGCTAGAAAAGATCACTTAAGTGTCAATTTCGGTCAAACAGTACACGTGCTATTTTTTATTAATTTTTTAATATTACGTGGATCTGTTTTTAAAAAAAGGTAGTGCACATGGCAAAAGAAAAAGCCAAAAATTAAAAACAATTTGCACGTAATATTGATTTTTTTTAAAAAGCTAAATAATTAGAAAATAAGCTAAAAATATACATAAAAAAGAAATCGGATGTTGCAGCGATGAGGGGTTGCACATCCCTCCCCGCCGCCGCCCCACCACCGCTGGCAATGGACGGTGAGGGTGGGAGATGGGCCAACGACCCTCGTCGGTGATTGGCGAGGGCTAGATCTCGCAGATCTGGGCAAGATTGAGCCCCATCAAGGCAGGGCGACACCGGCCTCGCCCGAGGGGTCGCCCGGCCTTGGCAGTCGCTTGGCGATGTTGGCCTCGCTCGACTCGGCGACCCTCGCCAGTGCAACCTTTGATTTCAATTTTTTATTTTTTAATTTTAGTTATTTAGCTTATTTTTTAATTTTTTTAATACTATGTGGAATTTTCTTTTTAATTTTTGGCTTTTTGTTTTGGTGGATGGGATACTCCGGCAAGCCACATAAGATTTCCAACAACGTTCACCGGAGGTAACATTTAAATAATCGTTTTTCAAAAGAATTGGCACTTAGGTGATCCAAAAAACAAAAATTTATATACGGCGCTCACTTTGCTACCAATACCTTTTTTTGGATTGCTTAAGCTCCAAATCGGATTAAAAATAATCACTTAAGTGTCAATTCTGGCTAGAAAAGATCACTTAAGTGCCAATTTCGATCAAACAGTACACGTGACATTTTTTATTAATTTTTTAATATTACGTGGATTTGTTTTTAAAAAAAAGAAGTGCACATGGCAAAAGAAAAAGCCAAAAATTAAAAACAATTTCCACTTAATATTGATTTTTAAAAAAAAGCTAAATAACTAGAAAATAAGCTAAAAATATACATAAAAAAAGAAATCGGATATTGCAGCGGTGAGGGGTTGCACAGCCCTCCCCGCTACCACCCCACCACCGCTGGCAATGGACGGTGAGGGTGGGAGATGGGCCAGCGACCCTCGTTGGTGGCTGGCGAGGGCTCTACCTCGCAGATCTAGGCAAGATTAAGCCCCGTCAAGGCAAGGCGACGCCGGCCTCAGTGAGGTCGGCGAGGGGTTGCATGGCCTTGGCCGTCGCTTGGCGATGCTGGCCTCGCTTAACTCGGCGACCCTCGCCGGTGCAACCTCCGATTTCAATTTTTTAATTTTTTAATACTATGTGGAATTTTCTTTTTAATTTTTGGTTTTTTCTTTTGGTGACTAGGATACTCTAGTGAGCCACATAAGATTTCCAATGACGTTCACCGGAGGTAACATTTAAATAATCGTTTTTCAAAAGAATTAGCACTTAGGTGATCCAAAAAATAAAAATATATTGACACCAAAGCGAACTATACACATAAATACTGGAACTCCATGTGTACTTCTGCCTATCTTTAGTGATATTGATTTTTTTTTCCTCCATAGATACCAATATCAATAAGAAACTATGCCCATTACAACGCAAATACTCCAATTTTTGTGGTGCGTCATTAAAAACACTAAGCTTTTCCATTATGATACAAATTCCCCGAACTTTTTATTGTGTCATATAAAACCCTGAACTTGTCCAAGAAGGTATATGTCACAAATGTATAAGTTTAGATTTTTTCATGACACAAAGTATTTGTGCCACGGTTTATTCTTTTCTTTCGGTTATTGATCATGCAAATTTTCCAGATTACATTTTTGCGATCAATTGTTTTTTTATTATTATTTTCTTAGATGAGTATATCTATTCTTTTTGGCAAATGAGGCGCACACATCCGAATACCGGTTAGCATTGGGAAATGGAACGGGGATACGACACTTGTGATAATAATGCACACTAACCGAAAACCTACTATCAGCGTTTCAAATTATTTATGAATTGTCATTTTCCTTCGGATTTTGCCTCTTCCGCCATTTCAAATCCACTTACAATGAAAACCACTTGGCCAAAACCCTAACCGACTTACTACTTAGCCCCTCTTTCCCTTAGCCTCGCCGACACCGACCTTTTCATTGCCGGTTTGCCACCGGCCACCCCAACCGAGCCATGAGCCATCGATCATCACTCCAGCTTTCAACTTAACCTTGATCGTCGAGCTTGACCCGGATCGGTCGAGCTCAAGTCAAGCTTGGTTCAACCAGAGGTCGAGTCACTAGCATACCTTGAGTTGAGCCCAATGCCAACGAACCTTGATCCCGGGTCGAGCCCATCCAAGGCCCGGAAGAGAGCAGGGCGAGAAAAAGAGGGGCAAGGCAAGAATGGTTTAAGGTTTGAAGGGTAGAATGGTCTTGTCGATTTTGGGGTTTTGTTTGGAAATCCAAATGTGAGGAAAATGCATGCATCACGGTGCTATCTGATTAGAAAGCTAATATGGTCAAATCTCAGCCACAAATTGCAAAGATGGAAAAGACAAGATTAAAAGTCAAAGTGAGGCCCTCCTATGATTTGTAGTTGGAACTTCACTATTATGCTGTCATCACTTACTTTCAGATTTTTTTCCGTCTTTCTATGGATCATAATAGAGTTAATATTTGAAGTTCTTACCTACCTGGGGGAATTCGATTCATTCGTAAAAATTAACTACATGAATTTTTGGTTTTTAAACTCTTGCATGTCAATCAGTTGCTATCTTGACCAAATCTACGGTAATCAATTAGCCGCTCGCTTCTTATGAAGTTGCAGATAAGTTTCTCCGACCATGATTGTATACTGGAAACCGGGAATGTGGTGATAGTGTTGCGCGTCGAAATCCTTCGACGGGGCTTTGCTGGTTATGGGTTCTAGGCTCAAAATGACTATGGCCCAAAAAAAAGGGTTACTAACGCGAGAATCTTTTATCGAACTTAATCCGTTCGTTTTCCGAAAAGGAGTTACGGGTCGATTTTGGACAGAGAGTGTTAAATGCAGTAGATTTACACAAAAGGCGTGTTACAAACAGGCTTTCGACAACTTCGACAACCCAATATGCACAATAGTAACAGTAGGTAACAAATTTCGACGCGACCCTAGAATTGAATCGACAGGATCGGGGATGATGTAGGACACAATGCTGGAATTTAATCAACAGCACCGGACGGGGGATTGTAGGACACAATACCGGAATTGAATCGACGGTATTGGACAAGATGGGTGAAGGGTGCAATACCGAAATTCAATCGACGGTATTGAACCTGGTGAGTAGACGTCGGAATCTAATCGACGACACCTAACTCTGGATATGATGCTCGCCGGAATTGAATCGACGACGGGAATCTAAAACTATAGCTAGGCTAAGCTAAAGGCTAGAGGCTAAGAGCTAGTTTGAAAATGCAAGTGTTGTGGATTTGTTGTGTGTCTGTATCTTGCTATTGCGAGGCATTTATAGGCAAGCTCTTTGGTAACTGCTGAACGGTTTCTTCCTTTGGCCCCACGCTTTGCTCTTTTCCATAAGCCACGTGGATGACGGTTTCTCAATCTTCGCGCCTTTTCTTTTTACCTCGTGGGGATTACCGCCAACCGCCTCGATCGTGGCCTCCCTCCGTGCGCTTTTTCTTGCTCTAGAAGGAAGTGGCGCCGGAGTTTACCTCGACACGTGGCACCTTTCTAATTGGTACGTACCTTGCTTCGGTGATCCTTCCCGTAGCTGATTATCGCCTCCTCACGTGCTCGTCACGAGTCTTTATTGGATTATTTTAAGTGTCAACATATGCCCCCTTTAAAAGATGTAAATCGAAGATTTACCTCTTTTAAAATATCTTCCTCTAGTTCGGTAATCTCCAAATGTACAAATGATGATTACGCTTTCCCCTTGATCTCTTTTTCCAAAACGCAACCTTTTCGACTTCGTACCGTGCACTGTCTTTTCTTCATCTCGCTTTTAAGGATCTTAAAAAAGCTCTCAATTGTCGTCTTTCTTCATCAGCGGTTTTCCTTAAACCCTAAACCCCTTTTTATGAGCATTCCAAGCTTTCATGGTAACCGAAACCCCCGAGTTCCTTCCTCACCAGTTCATCGTCCGCTTCGATGGGATCATCAATAGTGATGATGTTGATCACTGTTTCCTCAAGTTGTTGAACACTCAACGAGAGCATGCCGGTCTCATTCTCGGGCCCGGTCTCCATGATCACCACCACATTCCATCATCTCTTCAATCTTGCTTCCCAATGCGGGCCGATGAGCAGCTTCCCATTCAAGCCTATCTACTAAAGGACATTTGGTCCATGCCGGCTCAGCGATTTAGGAGTTTTCCGTCATTTGATGACGGGGCTTATACTTGGTTCCAAAGGCTTCAAGAGGATATTCCAACGGTTGGTCTCTAGGAAACGGCGCGGATCAGGACAGCAATTGAGATCAGCATGTTGTCCCACAATTTGAATAAAGGCTTACCGGGGTCCGTCACAAGCTTCTGGTCCTCCTCTATCAATTGTTTTTTCTTCCCGTGGGGTCCCATGTCTGTAACCCTTCTAGATACCTTTGCCATAGCCGGTCTCTCTCCCTATGGGGCCTCGGTCAAGAATTTGGGAAAAACCAAAGATTGCCCCATTTCTGACGATACTCTTGCTTATGGGAAGTTCATCGATGCCCATTGTAAAACATCTGGGGATGTTTCCTTCGAAGAACGAACAACTTTTCTTCTTTTTTGGCTGTCGAAGTATCTATTCTTTAGCCCAACCCTCAAAGTGTCTAAGGACTATTATGACCTTGCCTTACTTTTGGTAAAAGGGAATCTTGTTGCTCTTGGCCCTCTTGCTCTGGCGTCTCTGTACATGAGTATTTCTTATGCTGCTCGACTAATGTCGAATTCCGAAGAGGATGGTGTCTTTGTCAGTCCGCTCTGGATTCTTCAAGCCTGGGTCGCATTCTATTTCCCTTTCATGTTTGAGAGCGTCCCTTCCGTCAACCCTAACATGGTTCCTTTGAAGCTTGGTATACGACTACTCCAAGCTGCCCCCTCGAAAGTCCCCGGTGATGTTCAACCTTTTCGATTCTTCCTTCGACAGCCTCAGTCTTATGAAGCCGATCGAATAGATTTCTTTCCTTACCGCTCAAGCGAATTCAATTCTTGTTTCAACTCTCGAACCTTAAAACGGTTCAACCAGCGTGACTTTTAGACCTTTGTCCTATTCCCTCGAGACCTTCCAATCCGGCTATGTCTTAAGGGAAGGTTCTATCCTGGTTTTGAACCATATTCTCCTCAATATTGTGCCAGGCGGTTCGGTCTTCGACAGGCAGTGCCTATGTCTATCCCTTATCTCATGGATTTCTCATCGATGGACAAGAAGATCTATAATATCAAGATCGATGGACCGTTCACCTGCTTTGCCGAAGTTACAACCATGATGTATCGGCGATTTTCGGGGGACATCCCATCAGCACTTCGTTCTAGTCCCGGCGTGACTTCGAAGTTTACGACCTGGTGGACATCCTTTGCCTTCAAAAGCCCTTTCGAAGATGCCATCTCATCCATCCTTCGAGTAGCCTGGATACGATCCTTTGGTCATGCCTTAAAGAAAACTGGGAAAAGGGTGCAACCGAGAGCTCTCTCAATCGGTGGTCGCAAACGTCCGACGATTTTTTCTGGTGAGTTTCTTTCTTCCTAATTTTCTTAGTATTACCGGCCCGGGGTGATTTTTGCTTTACTTTCGCTGTTAGGTGACGATTCCGATGACGAAGCTGATGAGGAGACGCTCACTTCTCTTAAACGGCGAAAGATGGGAGCGAAGAAGAGCAAATCTCCGGTGGAGTCTCCAATAGTCCCTCAGCACGTCGAAGCGTCTCCAATCGCTCGTCCTGAAGATCCTTTGGTGGATCTTGATCCAATCGTTGGGGGGTCCAGCAACATTACCGTTGCTGGAGGTTCGTCTGAACCTACGGCTCCTTTGCCTACAAAGCCTCAAAGGGAACCTTCTTCGCCGACCATTGCCATTGTCTCGGCCCCGATGGTCGAAGCTCCTTTAATAGCTGAAGGTCCCTCAACACTTGAAGACCCTTCATCTGCAAATGTTATTTGGGATCTTCCCGCTGCTTCTCTTCTTACGTCGCCCGTCGAAGACGTTCAAACCTATCTTGCTGGATCTTCTCGTTCTTCAGATCACCCGAGTATGCCTCAATCAAACAACTCGCCCGACTCGGAGATTTTCAGCAAACTGGGAATTATGCTGTCTTGCTCCTTAGACCTTGTTCATTCAGGGGTGGCCTCCTTTGTCGACAACCCATCGAATATTCAAAGCATCCAATCTGTGATGGAGTGGTCGGTCAAAGAGGAAGTCAGCGCGAAGCTTCCCGTGGGTCTAGTTCGCCGGCTGAAAGTATTCTTGGAACACTTTCCTACTCCCTTCGTGCATTTTCGACGGTGTCGGGACAAGATGCTTGCTCTGTCGAATTTCCCCGATCGGCTCTTTTCTCCTAGCTCCGAGACCCAAGAAGCGGGGCAACGTGTGACTCAAGGAGAACGGTCCCTTCAATTCGCTATTGACGAGCTCGGCGCTTTAGACGAGAAGGAAGCCGCCCTGGAGCAACAGAGGCTAGCGATAGAGAGAGAACTAAAGGAGACTCGAAGTCAACGATCGACAAGATTTCCCCGTCGATCCTCCATAGAAGATCAACCGAAAACGTTCGCGCCTTCCTTAGAAGAGAAGAAATGAGCCGATTGTGCTCGGGTTGTGCAGGCAGAAATAGATCGACGTCGCACTAGGAATATGTATATGGATAAAAATAAGAAGTTTGAACGTTTACTCTGTGAGTTGCTTGAGGGGATCAAGACGGCCTTGTATCCCGATATTTGTTAATAAAATTTCCCCTTTTTTCCTCCTTATTTTCCGTATTGCATTCCGCCACGATCCATGTAATTGCCCACGTCCGAGTAATCGCCATCACAATCCCGAGTCGGTTACTTTAGAATCCCTTATAAATAATGATTGCCTCCAAATGCCAATCCGCACAAACTTTGCTATAGAGTTTACATGAGTACTCGCGCAGCTCCTTGCTTGTCGCGCTTCGAGGCTTTTTCTCACAATGAGGTCAAAAGGGAACTTTCCTTATCCTTCATGAATCACCAACCCAAGAATGGTCACATAATTTTGGGTCCGCATCTCACAAGTTTGCCACCTCCTTCTTTACTGATTAATTGCTTTCCCCTCTGTTCTAAAGAAATCTTACCCTTTGAGCAATCTATCATTTGTACCTCTGCTTGGTTGTCGAGTAACTATAGATTTTCTTCATATCTAACCTTCGACCATCGGTTTTACAACCGGTACAAACGACTAGAATGAGAGGCAGCTACCATCCGGGCACAAGCCAGGATAGATGTCCTATTGTCCTTGACCCGCCATATGGCGAATTCATGGATCGTCATGCTAAATCTTCGGGACTCATTCTTCTCGGGGAACATACAGCCTTCCTTCCGTGTTGGCTTTGCAAATATGTCTTTTGTCTCCCCACATGTCGAATTTCCTCGGAATTCCTTGATATGGCCTATGAACCGGCATGTGGTGTTGATATTGACCTAGGCCGGATGTTCCTGGCTGCATTATATCTGGGGTTATCGGATGCTCAATCTTCGCTGATGGACAAACATCCCGCCCCCTTTTCCGGTCCTTTATGGATTCCGCATCATTGGCTCCGAATATACTTTCCTTATATGTTTTTTGATCAAGCGCTCACTTCGACAACCGAGTCATCGAAAATTAAAAGGAACAATGTGCCCATGGCGTTCAATCAGACCCTTCACCGTGCTCCCGACGACCTTACCCCTTTGTATGACTTCCTTATTGAACCGTTGTCTCTCACCAGCTTTGATATTTCCAGGCTGCCCGTCGATAATGATGTCTATAGCTCCTCCAGCAGAGATCTCGATTCTCGTCTTTTCCGGATGAGCGGGTTAGTCCCAGCTGACTTAGCCATGAATTTGTCTGGTGGCGGCAAATTCTCATCGGGATTCGAGATTTATAACCCTCATTATTGTGCTCGCCAATTTGGGCTTACTCGGGGGATTCCAATGCCGGTGGTGTATTCCATGAATTTCCCCTTTTCTGGTTGCAAGGAAAAGGTAACCGACATGATGGGCCATATCGAAGTTGTACATGCTGTTCTCGGACGCTTTGTATTTGTCGACTTCTCTGGCCATCCTTGTAGTACCTTATTTTTAGACAAGTGGTGGCTCTCCTATCGCTCCTCTTTGTTCTCAACCGGTCAGATGGACGTTCTTCCGAAAGTCTGTTGAAACTCATTAGGCTTGCTGCATCCTCTAAGAAGACCTGTTTCTTTCCTTATACCGAGCATTATACTTGAGCAACCAATCGATGAAGGTAAACCCCTTGTTGATATAAACAACTCGATAATGAAAGTGGGTACTTCTTTGCATTCTCGCTTGATGTAAGTATTGATCTAACTTCCTCTCCAAATGATTCACCGGCTTCCGACGGCCGCACGGATGACCTACCCAACAAATCATGGGTTGTTCATATGAACATGGCGAGTGCCTCACCTGGCCCATCGAATATTCTTCGCTGTGACTATCCATATCTTCGCGGCAAGTGGTTACGCCCGCATGATTTACTAGGAGGAGGATATGCCGATATATGTAACAAAGCATCTGTTGATGACGAGATCAAAGCTCTCCTCGCTTTCCCGGCTCATTTGCCCTATCCGATCCAATGTCGTGCCCTTGGATTTGCCATTAATGAACTTCTCCTCACATTTGGCTCAACTTTAAGGTCCTTCAGGACACGACAGTGTGAGCTAGCGATCATCGACAAGTTGGAAATGGATTCTCTCCTTGCTGACAACGAGTTGGCTTATCAACGCAGTGTTCTTGATACCTTGGAAAGTGACGGTTGTACCACCCCGCAAGTACTATCCGCATAATTGAAGGCAATCAAACAGCAAGAGGCAATTTGCGAATCACCGCACCTTGATATGATGCAGGCCAATCATCGAAAGGAGGCAATTGTTGACGCCAATTGCAACAGTGAAATGCAACTTTATAGTTTCGTCTTGAGTCTTGAACGGCACGTGTTGTAGTCCGCTGTTGCTAGTCCCCCATTAATGTCACCTGTCCTTATCATCTTATTCTATCATTGAACTGCCGGTCTTAGTGTCAATTCTCCAAAGTTCATCATGACATGATCTTCTCCAGATCATCCTTTTTCCATGCGGCATTTAATGAAAGACGTCGTTTTCGATTCTCCTTCTAAATTCAAATCGTCATGACGGTTCGACGTGGTTAATAGCCAGCGGGAAACCCGCCACTCGCGTCATTATGGTTACTTATGTGCTTCACCAATCGCGATATACCTCCTCGCCTCGATAACCGTCCACTAACTTTACCGCCTCGATCATCGGAAGGTCGTGGGCGGATACTTAGCATCGTGGGATGAACCGTTCCTTGGCTTTTATTTATAAATAGGACCTCTTGCCTGGAATGGGTACTCATCCAAACCCTTCTGCCTTTCATTCTTAGAGAAAACTTCTCAAAACCTTAATGGAGCGTGCGTCTTCTTCTTCGGCTTCATCTCCCCCTACATACTTCAGCCATGAGTTCTCGGCTATCCGGAGGGAGATTATCTCCCTTCCGAGTTACACCTATACCATGCTGGTGGTGAAACCACGGGCTCTTGATAAGCTACACGCCCTGCTCAACCGCTCCGTGCCCCAAAATCTTCCCTCCGACCACCCGTTCCAGTCGGACTACGAAGAGTTCATCACACTCTTCGACTATGGGCTGGAAAAGTTTTGCCGGAATACGGCGACCATGTCTCAGCACGATCTCACCGAATATGAAGTTTGGTGTAAGATCGAAGAGATCGAGAACGGAGAGGTGGTGCATAAGGAACTCTGCAACATCCAAGAAGCCCTCCATGCCTCTCACGCTAGCATTCTCCAACTTCGGAACATTGTTTCCGACCGCCCGACCGCCAGCCCACCGACACCTGCGAAGGCCTTTGACGGAATCCGAGCAGCAGGAACATGAACCGGCTGAAGCCTACGAAACCCGTTCCTTGGCTTCCATTGGGGTCCCTTTGGAGGGTCTGAAGGCCGTGTTGGACTCTACCAATGGTCTTCTCGCAGGGTCGAAGGAGCACCTTCAGGGGCTGGAGCACGAGAAGGACAAGCCGGAGGCGGCATTGGAGGAGTTAGTCGAAGCTCACCACCGCGCGAGGGAAGAGAACGCCAAGTTAGAGTGCCACCTGCAGGGCTTCGTGGTTCGTTTCAGGGAGCACTTCCAGTAAGGGTCTGCTGGGGCGAGCGAGCAAGAGGAAGAGAGAGAGAGAGAGAAAGAAGGAAAGAGAAAGAGAGAGAAAGAGAGGAAGAATGTAAAAAGGTTTTTTGAATGAATGGAATTGAACTTTCTTACTCCTCGCTTTCTTCTCTCATTTCCTACATCGATGGATAGAACTTTTTCAAATACTTCCCGTTAATCGAACGTTGTAGTTCCCTTCCATCGATCTCCATTACTCGGTACGCATTCCCCGGGAGGGCGTCCGTTATCAAATATGGTCCTTCCCACTTTGACGACCACTTGCCAAACTTCTCGCTATCGAGGTTCATAGGCAAAATAGTTTTCCACACCAAGTCTCCCACGTCGAAATGCTTAGCTTTCACGTGTTTGTTGTAAGCCTTGGCAACCCTTCGCTTCCGAACCATTAATTTTTCCAAGGTTGTGGCTCGGTTCTCTCCTAATTCATCAATGTTGGCGTACATCATTTCATCGTATCGCTCTTTAGCCATACCATCTTGGAGTTTTACTCTTAATGATTGCACCGTAATCTCCAGGGGTAACACTGCCTCTTGTCCATATGTCGGCATATAAGGAGTGACTCCGGTGCTCGATCTTTTGGAGGTTTGATAAGCCCATAACACCGTCGACAACAGTGAGTCACATTCCCTTGGGTTGTCCTCCAAATGCTTTTTAATCAATCCGATGATTATTTTATTGGAAGCCTCTGCTTGGCCATTAGCATGGGCATAGTAGGGCGTCGAATGAATCATCTTAATACCCCTCGACTTAGTAAAATCCAGTATTTCTTGGCCCGTGAAGACTGTCCCTTGGTCGGCAGTGATAGTCTCTGGAATCCCAAATCGATGAATAATACGCTCTTCGATGAACTCCTTAACTGTTTTTTGTGTCACGCTTTTGTACGACACCGCTTCGACCCATTTTGTGAAGTAATCTGTGGCCACTAAAATGAAACCGTGATTCTTCGACGAGGGAGGGTAAATTTTCCCTATTATGTCCATTGCCCAACCCCGAAAAGGCCACGGTTTAATAATTGGGTTCATCGGTGCGGCAGGTACTTGCTGGATTGGTCCATGCCTTTGACATGATTGACACCATTTCGCGTAGTCAATGCAGTCTTGGGTGATTGTTGGCCAAAAATATCCATGTCGCCTTAACAACCACTTCGTTTTCAATCCAGCTCGATGCGCACTACGTATCCCTTCATAGACTTCCGTCATGACCCAAGATCGCTTCCTCATGCCCCAAGCACTTGAGAAGCAATCCGTCGATCGTCTTTCGATACAACTCGTTGTCGATCAATAGATATTTTAGGGCTTTTCTTTTAAAGTCCTTACTTGCGCAACCCGGGTTTTTCAAGTAGTTTACCAAAGGGATTCTCCAATCTTGTTGGCCGCCGGTTTCTCCCGAGCTTTCAGATTGCTCAATCATCATTACCCGAGTATCTATCGATGGTAAGGTCCTTACCCGAGTAATGATGTGGTCCGCTAGTTCCTTCGATATGTGATATCCCGACGCCATTTGAGCCAATTCATTAGCTTCTGAATTTTCACTCCTCTTGACATAGATTAGCTCGTATTCGACGAATTTCGACAACAATTATTTTGCCAGGCGATGATGTCTAATAATGTTTTCATTCAAACATTGATACTCATCGTTCAGCTGTTTGATCACCGGCTGAGAATCGCCCTTCACTTTAATTGACCTGATCCCCATGTCAATTAAAACATTCGGTCCCACGATCGTGGCTTCATATTCGGCTTGGTTATTTTAGCATTCAAAGTCAAGCCCGAATATGAGTTTTGTTTTCCGTCGAAAAGGTGATATAACCATGATTCCCGCACTTGCTGAACCGGATGCCACCGATCCATCGAAATATCCAAGGTGCAATACCAAGATAATTTTCATCATCCTCGACTTTTAAACCTAATGGGTATTCGATAATAAAATCGGATATTGCCCGCCTTTTTACTGCTTTGAGCGGCACATAAATTAGATCGATTTCTATCAGAGTAAACGCCCATTTTGCAATCCGGCCCCTAATGATTGGCCTGGACAACATATACTTAATCACGTCTGTTTTGCAAATTACATGTACCGTAGTCGGCAAGATATAATGCCGTAATTTTGTACAGGCATAGTACAATGATAAACATAGTTTTTCGATGGACGTATATCTCGTCTCGGCGTCGTTGAGCATCCTACTCATGTAGTACACGGCCTGCTCTTTCCCATCATCGTTTTCTTGAGCCATCATACTCCCTATCGTTGTATCGGCGGGCGATAAGTACGGCTTCGGTGGCCGTCCAGCCTTTGGTGGCTTAATGAGATACTCTTTTAACCCGTCGAAAGCCACTTGATGTCTCTCTTCCCACACAAACTCTTGCTCATTCTTTAATTTGAGCAACGGGGAGAAAACTTCGATTTTTCCCGAGAGGTTAGCTATACAACGTCGCAAGAAATTTAATTTCCCGATTAACATTTGCAGCTGTTTTTTATTATCGGGAGATGGAAATTCTAGAATAGCCTTATCTTTATTCATGTCTACTTCTATACCTCTTTGATGAACCAAAAAACTAAGGAAATTGCCAGCTTTTATCCCGAAAGCACATTTCAAAGGATTCATCTTTAACTTAAATTTGCGCATTCTCTCAAAAGCTTGCTCTAGGTGATTCGGATGACTTACCTGGTCTGTCTTAACGATGACGTCATCGATATAAACCTCCATGTATTCCCCAATCATATCGTGGAAAATGTAATTCATTGCCCTTTGATACGTAGCACCGGCATTCTTCAATCCGAAAGGCATGACGACCCATTCGAATGTACCAATGGCCTCGGGGCATCCGAATGCTGTCTTGTGAACATCCTCTGCCGCTATAAATATCTGATTGTACCCGGAATGTCCGTCCATGAGGGACATCATTTCATTGTTGGAGGTCGAATCGATTAACATATCGGCCATGGGCATCCGGTACTCATCTTTCGGGGTGGCCGCATTGAGGTCGCGGAAATCAACACACACTCGGAGTTTGCCATTCTTATTCTTGACAGGCACAATATTCGACAACCATTCGACATACCTTGCTGATCTTATGAATCCGACCGAAAGGAGACGCTCAATTTCCTCCTTAATTTTAAGGATTACTTCGGGAGCGAACATTCTAGCGGCCTGTTGGTGTGGTCGAAATCCCTTCTTAATTGGCAATTGATGCTCCACTATATTTCTCGAAAGGCCAGGCATCTCGTGGTAATTCCAGGCAAAACAATCCTTATATTTCTTTAATAAATTTACCATTTGAACCTTGCATCGCCGATCGAGTAGTTGGCTCACATAAGTAGGTTGAGGGCAAGCCTCATCTCCGAGATTGACTTCTTCCAGTGGGTCTTGAGCTTGAATTACTTTTTCTTCCTCCTTAATTGGGAATTCTTCGAAATCTAGAATGTCATCTGCAAGCTGTCTAGCTTGATCATTTTGCTCGGCCCTATAGGCCGCATACCTCTTAGCGAGGTTTTGTGCAAATGATTGAGCTTCCATCGGAAAAAGGGTCGATTGGTTCCACCGGTTCCTTTCTCGGGATCCACTCGGTGCTCCCTTTGTCGAAATGGCAGAATGCAATATCTCTTGAGTCCGCTTCGAGCGGCTTAGATACGTGAAGGCAATCATCCGGCATCACCTTGTCCCTACCGGATATACGGGTCCAGGTCACACAAGTCCGAGGATTTGCTTTTACATATTCTACTTTGTCCCCATTCCGGAATGTCGGCATACGGTGAAATGTTGATGGTACACATTGGTTTCCATGTATCCAATCCCGTCCCAACAACAAGTTATAAGACCCGTCGGCGTCGACGACGCAGAAGGACGTCCTCGATGTTTTAGATCCAACGGTCGGGTCAGCGACATATACTCCCTTTACTTGAGTAATTTCACCGGTGAAATCAGACAGCTGTATATTCGATGGGATTATTTCGTCATCATTCCTTCCTATTTTCTTGAAGAAGCGGTATGGAATGAGATTTAGCGTTGACCCCATCTACGAGTACTTTCATTACTGGCCGCCCGTTGATCTTGGCATTTATATTGAGCGACCTCAAATGATTTGAGAGATCTTCCATGGGTTTTCCGAATTCCATGGTTTCTTCATCGCTGAAGCAAAAACGAGCCCCTTCCTTTTCTTGCGTCGTTTCCTTGTCGCCGTCGTAAGTCGAGGTCGACTCAAATCGAAACTCGCGTGGTAATTTAACTCGTACCATACAAGAGCTTAGAGGGGATACTGACCTGCTAACAGGGGTTTTAAACCGGGACTTAGACGTAGATATTTTCTCTGGCTTTGTACCTTTGTCCTCTTTTTCTTGAGCCGGGTGTGTCTCTTCAAGTCGTCGCTGCCAAATCAGATTTCTTGTCCTACGCAGTTTGGTGTGGTTAAGCGCTGTTGGCACCGACCCATGACTTGCCGAAATCTCCTATTGCCGTAGTATGCGGACCATATTCTTTCTTTGCACCTTTCTCTTCTAAGTTCGGGTCAAAATTTTCTCCTTTTCTTGGTCCTCCGTCACCTTATACCACGATCCCTCTACAGGGTCGCCCGGTATCTTAAGAGTGCGTCGATGACGTGGCTCATGGGGGCCTCGTCGAAAATTTCTGTCGAACTCCTTTCCCCATCCATAATAGACTCTTTCTTGAGGATGTGGGGGTGGTGGACCACAGCTCACGTAATAATCAAACTTGCCACTTGGCTCACCTAAAGTACCAATTGTAGGATCCCCTTCATCGTATTTCTACTTAAATGACTTGTAAATTCTCCGATGGTTGGGATTTCTCCGAGGTCCGGCACTTTCGATGTGAAAAGGCGCCTTGTCCCTCCGACTAATTCGACCGCTCTTTTGGTACCCTTCCTCGGGTGTACTCATGTTTCCCAATTTTCACCTGCAATGAGCGCATAAATTTGTTGACGTATGCCCTTTATTCAATCGCTTTAAAGACACAATTCCAGTCATTACTTGAAAAGGATCAATGTCTACATCCAGTGGGGACTTCCCTTTGTCCTCGCCGAATTTGATATTTCCTTGTCGAATTGCTTCTTGAATGTTCTTTTTAAGGACTAAACAATCTGATGTGTTATGGCTCCATGAATGGTGCCATTTGCGATACTTCTTCCCTGCTAATTCTTCTTTGGACGGTATCTTCTGTCCTTCAGTTAGCTTGATTTGTCCGTCACCAAGCAATATGTCGAAAATTTCTTCCGTCCGATTCGCATCGAATGAATAGTACACTGCCTCTTTTGCTTTAGCCATTATGGCTGACTTTTCTTTCATCCTTGCTGGCTTTAGTGCTTGGCAAGTGTATGGCTTATCGATGGTTAATTGGGCGATGGCCACTTCGACAGGATCCGTTAATTCTTCGTCGAAATCAGGTGGCTCGACAAAACTTACATCTCCTCTTCGGGTATGCCTTTTGTCTTTTTCCTTGAGCGGACTCTCGTGCTTTGTTGCCATCGTGGATAATTCGAACAGATCCGCACATGGATGCCCCACCATCCTATCTCGTATTTCGAATTTCAATCCGTTGAAAGCAAACTCGGCGAACGTCTTTTACGGTAAAGGAACTAAGCATTTGTTCCTAGCCCGTTTAAACCTTGCAATAAAGCGGTCGACCGTCTCGTTTGTCATTTGCTTCATTGTTGACAAATCCGCTCTTGACAAGTTCGACACCGCCCTTTGAAACCGGCCATGAAACAAACGTTCCATCTGCTCCCATATCAACACCGAATTGGGTGGTAGTGCGGTATACCATGTAAAGGCTGTTTTCGACAAAGATAATGGAAAGAGCCTTAATTTCCAGTGATCCGCATGTGTAGCATCTCCACATAGTGCTAAAAAACGGTTGATATGTTCATATGTGGGCTGATCATCCTCGCCAGTAAACAGTGTGAATTCGGGTATTTTAAATCCTCTTGGATACGGGATCGTATCCATCCAATCTGGGTACGGTTTTCGGTAAACATTAGCCCGGTATCCTACCATTTGGTCAATGTATACGAGTGTCCGGTCGAACACCGGCTGATGGTACTACGGTTGATATGGCATTTGATATCCAGGTTATGGTGCATGATACATAAGTTGCACCACAAATTGAAACATAGGCTCGGGACCTGGTGGTTGTAGAGCCCGATTCATCTCGTGATATCCAGGTCGTATAGCCCGATGTCCAAACCGCCTTGGCCCTCTGACTTGGGGAAATTGGTCATGCCCCCTAGCATGCCATTGCCCCCTAAAGGGGCTTGCGCCCTGATTTTCGATGATCATGGGTGCAGGTTGTTCATTGACAGGGACGGGGTTATGCTGGGCAACAACCTCCCGACAAGCAATATTCTCGTCTTGTCGACCGGGGTGTCCCAGAAACATAACAGTATCCGCAGGTATATCTTGTCAAATAGGATGTCTAGGGAACATACCCGTGTGCGCATTTACCGGAGGTCTAGGTTCGTTGGCCGGTAACGCTTCCCCTCATTGTAGAATCCGCGCATGCGCTAAAGGCCGAGTATTCTGTCCCTCAGGGCCTACATTTGGTGGTGTCATTGCTGGTAACCCGCCACTTGTTGCCGGTATGGAACCATTCCCTTCTTGAACATGAGGTGGGTTAATTGTAATCCCATGCTGTCCCGAGGCACATTCGTGATACTTGTTGATGATTAATGGCCCGACAACCTCGGTCATTTGTTGGACCATGTAATTAGCAAACTCGTTCTGGACTTCTTCGATGGTACGCCTTATCGATGTTAACATGACAGACGTCATTTCCGGATTTCTCCTCGGTCCCTCGACGTTCTATCGAGAGACCTCGACGTCCTCTTGATGAGCCGTGGATGACTCCATTCGTTGTATCTCTTCACGGGGCTCGTCTCCACCACCGTCTAAGTTGTTACGTCCTCGTGTGCGTGGCATAGCACTTTTCTCGAACCGACACCAAATGTCCCACCGTGCGTGCCAAAAAAGATTGTTGCGCGTCGAAATCCTTCGACGTGGCTTTCTTGGTTATTGGTTCTAGGCCCAAAATGACTATGGCAAAAAAAAAAAAAGGGTTACTAACGCGAGAATCTTTTATCGAACTTAATCCGTTCATTTTCCGAAAAGGAGTTATGGGTCAGATTTGGACAGAGAGTGTCAAATGCAATAGATTTACACAAAAGGCGTGTTACAAACAAGCTTTCGACAACTTCGACGGCCCAATATGCACAATAGTAGTAGGTAACAAATTTCGACGCAACCCTGGAATTGAATCGACAGGACCGGGGATGATATAGGACACAATGCTGGAATTTAATCAACAGCACCGAACGGGGGATTGTAGGACACAATACCGGAATTGAATCGACGCCATCGGACAAGATGGGTGAAAGGTGCAATACCGGAATTCAATCGACGATGCTCAACCCGGTGAGTAGACGTCGGAATCTAATTGACGACACCTAACTCTGGATATAATGCTCGCCGGAATTGAATCGACGACGGGAATCTAAAACTATAGCTAGGCTAGGCTAAAGGCTAGAGGCTAAGAGCTAGTTTGAAAATGCAAGTGTTGTGGATTTGTTGTGTGTCCGTATCTTGTTATTGCGAGGTATTTATAGGCAAGCTCTTTGGTAACTGTTGAATGGTTTCTTCCTTTGGCCCCACGCTTTGCTCTTTTCCATAAGCCACGTGGATGACGGTTTCCCGGTCTTCGCGCCTTTTCTTTTTACCTCGTGGGGATTACCGCCAACCGCCTCGATCGTGGCCTCCCTCCGTGCGCTTTTTCTTGCTCTAGAAGGAAGTGGCGCCCGAGTTTACCTCGACACGTGGTACCTTTCTGATTGGTACGTACATTGCTTCGGTGTTCCTTCCCGTGGCTGATTATCGCCTCCTCACGTGCTCGTCACGAGTCTTTCTTGGATTATTTTAAGTGTCAACGGATAGACAACAATGAACCGACGGGGACTGTGCGGGAGACGATCATAGGGAAGATTGGCGTTTCTCCCGCGGCAAGGCATAGTTTGGCTTGCGGGGTGGCTCGATTGATGAAGGAGAGAGTATTCATAGCAACGGCAAGGAAGGAAGAGATGGAAAATGACAGCATCTTGCACATTGGGGGTGTTGAAAAAGAAAGAGTGGTTGATTATCCCAATAACTAAATAATCTACGAGCAGCTGCTCTGTGTTGTCAATGATGTCCGATCGACCAAAAGATTTTGGAGTTGCTGCGATGTGACAATGTTTTCCAATAAATGATCGACGAGTTGGGACTTTTATACCTAGTGATTTGTACGGAGCTCGAGTTGATATTGTTAAATATCCCGGCACGTGCATCGGAGTCCCAAGCTCAAATTGACAACCCTCGAGCCCGAGCACGTGCAAGAGTCTTGGATCCAATCAAAACCAAGCCCGAGAGCCTCGTGCCCGTGCCCGACACTTCGGCACCCCAGCCCCGGTCTATAGAGGCCCGTTCCGCTGTTCCAGGTCCCCGGCGGCCGGGCTTCGTAGGGACCTAGGCCCAGGCTTGGGTCAACCGAGGTGGGGCCCGGGACTCGGGTACAAGTGCCCGGGCTCAGGTCCATCAAGACCGGGCTGCTGATCCGGCGGCCGAACGTGAGTCCATCGAGGGCCGGCCCGGGACCTTGGCGTCAACGCCCGAGTTTATCCAGGTGGCCCCGGTCCCAGGCGCCGGGGCCCGGGCCTGGCCTCCACGTACCCTCAGGACAAATGCACAGCCTTGCTCACCTCCACCCAGAAATCAAACGTCGCGCAGCAGCACATCCTCGGCATCGACTCTCCTCCACGAAATTAGTTCGGCTCCTTCCTTTTACTCAGCCTCGATTCTGAAGAAGTCGCCAGAAGCTTCCCGCCCACCCAAGTCGCCATAAGCAGCCACTCTCCCACCCAACAGTGGCAAATCTTCAATCGGGAGGGGTTGGATTTTCGTTGCGAGTCTTCTCCATTTCCCCAGTTACAGCGCAAACTTCTGAGCAGGTGATGATGATTCACGTCTCTGCGATGCGATGCATGTGTTGCGCCCACTTCCCGAGCTGCCAAATCTATTTCAATGTCGAATCACGCTCTCCATAGGCTTCGTTTTATTCGGCGGTCTTTCGTCGACTCGAGATTCGTCCTTCTCTTTGTCTCGTTCCCAATGTCCAGTGCGAGTTTACGTAGGCACACTGAAATGTCAAATTGGGTATTTCGTAAACTTCTAGAGGCGAATTGTTTACTATGTTTTTTTTTGTACCCCTCTGGTTGTTTTGACCTTCTTTGGACAAGAGATACTTTTACACTCCAGCAGATTTGGGGTAACTTCAATTACATTGTCATTTTGAGTAGGCAATTGTTCGTACTCACTGAATTGTCCAAGCTCTTGTTTACTTTGTGATACTTATTCAACATATCATTGATTTTCACTTGTTGGAAATGCGGCACCAAATTTTGAGGCAGAGGCTGTCTTTGGTCCAGAGTTCGTCAATGTAGGTTATTCAAATGAAGACTTCCTGGAGTCCTCAAGCATTTTATTGGTTTTTTTACAGTTAGAACTGTGAGATTTAACCGATAGATTCCTGGAGAAAAAAATTATGCAGCCTCTCATGAAAGTTCTTCTTATTTTGCATATGTATTCTGCATTTCAGGTAAAGCTGTCAGAGTAGAAGTACGTGATTCTTTTCTTCTACCCATTGGACTTCACTTTTGTCTGCCCAACAGGCTAGATGCTGAAGCATAGAAGTACTTCTTAATCTCTCCAATATATTTAGCTTATTTTAGTTTGGTTTGTCTGGGCCTTAACATGATGTTTACAATTAATTTTAGTTTTTGTCTTCTTCTTGTAGAGTTAACATGATGTCAATTCTTTGCTTGTGAGGAATGTTCACTTCTTGCTACTTTTGATACAGTCCCCCTTTAAGAACTTTGTTAGATTAGTAGAGACAATTATTGCCATGGAAAAAATCATTCGCGCTAAGGAGCCATTTCTTTTGATTGCACTCAAGCTGTACAGTTCCGACAGTGTTAGGATACTTAAACTGTGAATCTTTTGACCTTTGTCGGGTTACACCTAAAGCTTGTGGTTGTGCTATGTCAATTACCTTTAATTCTCTCAAATTTCAGTGTCTCTTATGATCAAGTTTGCTCTTTTGTCTGAGATATTATTTTTGAAATTATAATTTACAGGTTCTAAGTTTCATAGACAGAAGGATTGCTAGATGTCTGAAACAGAGTGCTTCTAATGTCACGAGAAAAAGGACAAGATCTATAGTGTGTGGGCACTTAAAACAGATTCCCGATCCACAAAAGGCTGAATGTTCATATTGTGGGGCCCATACTGGTTGTGCTAGTGGTGAAGGAACTAGTTAGATGCATCGTCATTTATCTAGATGTAACGAATACCTTCATGCAAATGTCGAGAAGAGGCAAAAAAGAGCCTTGGGTCAAATTGTTGGTGTTGGTAGTTTCTAGTCCATGGAAATTTGACCAAGATGCAAGTCGAAAAGACCTAGCAACCATGCTTCTTATAGGTGAATTACCTTTCAAGCTCGTAGACAATGGGGGATTTTGGCTATTTGTGTATAGAATCGAGCCGAAGTTTTTAATCCCATTGCAAAACACTTTGAGGCATGAGTATTACAAGTTATACTTGGAGGAAAGAAGTAAATTAAAGAAATATTTCTCCGAGACATCTCCAAGAGTCTATCGCACAACCGACACATGGACATCTTGTCAAAATTTGAGTTATATGTGTCTCACTGCTCATTTTATTGATGTCGATTGGAAGTTACACAAGAAAATATTGAATTTTTGTCAAATCCTGGTCATTCTGCCAAGATAACAGGAAAAACGGTTGAGAAATGCTTGATTGAGGGGGAGATTCAAAGCGTTTTTTGTATCACCATGGATAATACGAGCTCAAATGACTTAGGAATTCAATATTTGAAAAAGATACTTAACGCGAGGAATTCTTCAGTATTGAGAGGTGAGTTACTCCATGTGAGGTGTTATGCTCATATATTGAGTTTGATTGTGAGAGAGGGGTTGAAAGACAAAAATGATTTTATTGTGAGAAAATGTTCGGCTGTACGTTATGTGAGGTCTTCTTCTGTGACGCTTAGACTTTTTAAGTCAGCTAGAGAATATTGAGTCCAAGTGTCTTGTGTGTTTGGATGTGGAGACTCGTTGGAACTTGACAGACATGATGCTGGAAGCAGCTTTAAAGTTTCAAACAGCTTCAGCTCATTGGAATTTCAAGATAGCAAATTTGTTGAAGAGCTTTCCAAGGCGAAAAAGTTGCCCACTAGTGATAATTGGGAGTATGCTTGTCATTTTCTTCATTTCTTAAAGTTGTTTTATGATATGACTTTAAAAGTTTTGGGCTCTTTCTTATGTCTCTAGTAATGATATGGCGAAGGATGTGTATGGGATTCATGGAATCATTGACGGGTATTGTGAGAATGAGGATCAAAGTTTACAAGAAATGACTAAGAGAATGAAAATCAAATTTAATGAGTATTTTGGCAATGTGAACAACATCAATCTTACCTTGTTCATTGCTTGCGTAGTTGACCTGCGACATAAGTGGCAATATATGAAATAGATGATTAATGATGTTTATGAAAGCAACTAGGCGGAAACTTTACGAGATAAAATAATAACATCTATGACGTGCGATACCTCTTTGGTGTATGCCCCCAAAAAAACTTGAGGCTAAAGAACACAAAGATGATAAGCACTTTAAAGTCTTCTATGGTTGGTGCTAATTTTATGACTACAAAGTATCTTAGCCAAACTGGACGACACTATTTTGAAGAAAAATATGAATTGGACCAGTATTTGGAGGAAGGATATGAACGTTATAACGCTAACTCTGATCTCTTGAGTTGGTGGAAAGTAAATTCTTTGAGATATCCTATCCTTTCTTTCAATTGCTCAAAGATATTTTGGCCGTGCCCATCTTGACCGTAGCATTAGAGACCGCATTTAGCACAAGAGGTCGTGTGCTTGATGTGTTTCGTAGCTCGTTGACCCCAAGCATGGTGGAGGCTCTTATATGTGCTCAAGATTGGTTATGATCTACGCTGCTTCCACTTTCGATTGAGAAACACTTAGAAGAGCTCGAAATCTTTTGAGTCAGGTGAAAAAATATGGCTGTAGAATATTTACACAATGCTAATGCAAAGTATACGTTAGTTCTCATTTTCATCGTGAATTTAAAATGTAGAGTTGCCAACTACGACCATGGAACCAAACTCAACATTGATTTCTCTTGATGATTGATGAAGTTGGAGATTGGTACTTATTAATCCAATTTTTTGTTCCTATTGTGATTTTTTTTGTCGATATTCTTATTATGAATTTACTTTGTACATATTTTGTGTTAAACCAGTTTGAAACTTCTCTGTGGGAATAGCATGTTCAAAGTTTGGTTGAGTTGTGCATTTGATTCTCCTAAGAGAAGATTGCCACCTCTATTTAAACATCGTGGCATGTGATATTGCATTAAAAAGAGCTTGGCCAAATTTAGTGGCTGGCAATAAATGGCATAAGTTGTTATGTTGAGGTAGATCTGCGAGAATTCCTCCTGGTGCGTACAATGCTTGATTTATTAATATTTTATTCAGCTTTAGGTGCTGTACCTATAGCAATTGATATTTACCAGGTTATTGTTTTTGTGGGACACACATATGATGTTCCATTGACAAAAGAATTGGTAAAGATGGTAAAGTTGTAAAAGTTTTCTTATGAGAAAAATTGTTAATACTTTGAATTTGCATGAACGAAGCATGTTCCCTCAATATGTTGTTTAAATTCAGCAGAGTTCCATTTACTACTAACCAATAGCTAGTGGATTTATCTAGTTCATGGTCACTTCCGTTGTACGACGTAGTTTCCTTTGGGCTTGCAGTCAAGATGGTGGTATGCCGGTGGTGGTTCTTTGCAAAGTGCAGTTCCAAGTATCAAAGTCAACGATGAAGTAGTTTCTTTTTGTTGGAGTAGAACTTTGTGAACATCTCTTTGAATCCTAAATATCATGTATTAGTCTATGCTTTAGAAATATCATGGATTAGTCTATCCTAAAAGTCTCTTTGAATCCTAAATATCATGTATTAGTCTATGCTTTAGAAATATCATGGATTAGTCTATCCTAAAAGTCTCTTTGAATCCTAAAGAATATCCACTTGCTGTTTCTCACTGTCATCATTTTACAATGACACTGTGGTATCCTGTCCAACATGCTTGTGGTTGCCAGAACAATGCTGCTCAGCCTCGGATCTGTGTGGAGTAAGTTCTCTTCACTTAGCCAACATTGTTTTCTAATGGGGCTGTGTTCTTTCATTGACTTCATAAAATTGTTAGGCTCATCAGGAATCACTAGAATTCTCAGCATTTATCAGTCATTCAAGAAGTGCGGTTGGCCTCAGCTTGTGACGTGTTTTGCTGATTATTTATAGGACAATCTCGCCATATTTAGCTTCAGTTGTTTTGAATATCGGAAGGCACAGTCCTCTCGTTCAATGTGCAAGTCATATGTACCCAATCAAGTACATTGGCATGTTAACCTCAATTATAAGTAGCACTAGATTGTTAGGTCACAATTACGAATTTCAACTACAATATGCATTACACTCCAATAGAACTTAGTCGTTCAGCCAAAAAAAAAAAAAAACACACACACACACATAGAGAGAGAGAAAACACGAAACCCGACCCGGGTCGGGTAGGTTGTTAGGTTGTTAGAGATTCGCGCTTGGATATTTCGGGTCTTAGGTTTTTGGTGGATTCGGTAATTTAGGTTGTTAGAGATTCGCTAATGAAGGGCTATTTGGTTTTTGATGGTGTAAAATAATTCCATACCTGCTAGATGAATCCTAGAAATGTATGCATGGGGTTACATCCTATAACGTGCTGGATGGTCAAAGAAGTTGGGGATGGGAGCATGAGGATGAGACCGTACTCCTTTCCGAAAGTATCACTTCACCTGTCGTTCACCTGATCTCATTTATGAAAGGAATAATTACACAAATAATTCATAAATTTTGGCCCAATAGATAATATACTCCATCAACTTTTAATTTATTTAATTTTGGGTTATTGAATTTTTAGTAAATGTTCAATATAGTTTGTAGATTATATGAAAACATTCAATATTGTCCTTTCATTAAGTCAAGTTAACTAAATTTGCCGATTTGGGTTTTAAGCCGATAGGTATGGTCGGTGAACAAAAAGACAATGGTACGAGTAAACGTAAGATATTCAGCTCAAATTAGGATATAATAATCAACTAACATGGATAATCATTTTTCCAAATCAAACAAATTAGAGAAATTATTATATTCTTACTTTAGGTGAATATCTTACGTGGGTAGTCCATGTGTAATCTTTTGTTTAGTCCACCGTCTAAATTTACATGATTGGAAGCTCACTAATCACACTTTCCGTCAATTTGAATCAATGAAATGACAAATATTGAACATTCTCATATGGTCCTTAAAACAAATTGAACATATACAAAAAATTCAAAAGGTCACATTAAATAAATTAAAAATTCAAGGGCGATATTACGCATCGGGTTAAAGTTCATGGATCATACTTCTTTTTCATCTTAAAGTCTCCCAAGATGAGGGAATTACGGCATAAAAAAAAAAGATCTTTTTGATTGGATGAGAATGAATGAAGAAATACTAAGTCGTCCCATATCTAATCTAAAACTTTGATTCTTTCCAGAATTTGTGATATTTTATGACACATATTATGAAACCGTGGATCATATCAATCCAATTACTTCTTTTAATTTTTAATGAAAATGTTAGTGAAAATAAAAACATCGCTAGAAAGAATAAAAGGGATCTTTTTCTATTTTCGAGTGAAAAAAAAATTGATTGAATTAGAGAATAGAAATCAAGAAGAAAAAGAATCCACAAGTCGAGATAATGTTGAATCAGATGCACAAAATCAAACGAATCTTGGATCACTTTTCTTAAATAGATCAATAATTCAAGAATCACGTTGTATAACAGATTTAAATTCGTAAATAATTTGTCATATTTTCTCTCCATGAAATGCAATCGTAGCAACTTCCGCATGATAACACTTCTGCTCTAGAAATTAATTTCTGACGATAAGTTGATTTTTATTTTATTTTTACTCCTAATTTTAACTTCCAGAGAGAACTAAATTTTTTTTAATTTCTTGCTGCAAAATTATTTCTGGAGCAAAAAAAATATATTTTAAAAGTAAAAAAATAAAGTTGTGTAATCAAATAATTTTCTGTTTTAAAAGTTGCCAAATGAATTTATGCTTTAAAAGTACTTTTAGAATAAAATATCTGCTATAAAAGTATAGTCGTGCGCGCCCTCACTTTTCACGAAAAGCAAATTGTGAACTACATGATCCTTTCAATTCGTGCTTAGCGGGAGACGGACAAATCGAGCAAGCTCAAAATCTGTGCGCTGGCCCCTGGATCAGCAGATTCCACGGGGTCGCAAGACGCACGTCCGGGTCCGATAATTGCGCAGAGAGTGGTCAGGTGGTTGTGGGAAACCGCGTAATGCGCACAGACAAGACAAGTCAGCCAGCCAGTACGATGTCATGTCTCTGCATATTCAAACAATTTGCGATCGTGATGGAAATATAAGGAAGCTTCGTCCCGACATGCTCGTGCTCCCCCGGCATAATCATATCAAGTCAATCGTTTGGCTTTTGAATTGGCTTTCGTTGGCTTGCTCCTGTACCAATTTTTCCAATTGGTACTTAGTGCTTACAGAAGGTTATAGTTTTTCATGATGTATAGTGGATGATTCCTAACACTTTGAGTGTCGCAGTTTTTAATACGATGCTCATCAAAATGCCATAATTTTTTTTGAACAATTATGTGTTATAATTTTTGTATGGTGCTTACTTAAATACCGTGACTCTTTTTTTTCCATTGTCCGGGTGTCACGTAATTTTTCAATCGATTATTTGAGTATCATAACTTTTTTAAAACACTCATCATGAGTGCCATATCACATTGGATTTTTGATACTAGGGTGAACGCTTTTTAAAAGTTATGACACTCAAAAGATCGATTGAAAAGTTGCGGCACTCAAGTAATAAAAAAGTCAAGGGATTCAAGAAATCGAAAAAAAAAATGGCACTCAAATGAGCATTGTACGAAAGTTATAACACTTATATAGAGTCCTTATGCATAATTGGTTTCATCTCATACATCCAAAATATTATTGTTAAGTTTACTCATGAGTTTTTAAAAACTCACTAAAACCCGTATAGAAGGTGAGGCCCGGCCTCGCCGATGATATTAAGAAGAAAAAACCAAAGAAAAAAAAAAGGAAAAAGAAGACAAAAATTTAGAAAATACTCAAATGCTATAAAAATAAAATGGTCAACATGTGTGCTATGTAGGAAAGTTGGTATCCACGTGCGTGATTTCCAAATAAAATTGGCCGGATGGACCCAATTATCAAAAAGTGAAAATGTTTAATACTCAATTGACAAAATTAAAAGTTTTAGAACTGAGTTGGCTAAAGTACAATAGATTTAGGACTTTTTGAACAATTTTATCCTGAAAAATGTTACTCGAGAATAGCAATCGCTTCACCTTGTTAATATTGAAGCGGTCCTTGGTTGAAATCCTATCTTCGAGCTTACAAGATCATTACTATCGTTCAATGCATCTAGAAGCATGACCTCAAGAGAAGTGTCCATATTTTTCTCCACGTGTTAGGTGTCCAATGTGAATCCGAATTTGATCTTCGTGGACAAGTAATTGAAACGTTTGTTACCACAAGCTACAATCATATAGAAGCAGAACCCCACTACTGATCGCATTTGGTTTTGGTACTAATAACGCCGCCGCTATGCAACTTGACATGTTTTGGTTTGTATAAAGTCAAACATGAAACCACAAGAATGGTGTGAAAATGTCATAATTTGCTTATGACAATGACGCCACAAGTGCCACGATTTCTGAATGGCGCCTACTTGAATATCAGAATTTTTTAAGCGATTATTCGATTTCCATAATATTTCAATCAATCACTTTAATGTTATAACGTTTCAATCGATTGCTTGAGTACCATAATATCTAAAAAAACGTTTGTCACAAGTATTCTGTCATGTAAGACTTCCGACACTTGTGGTGAACATTTCATAAAATTTTTGACAATCAAGTAATCGATTAAAAAGTTATGATATTTAAGTTAGAGCCAGATAAAAATTATGGGGTGAACAAATGGCGTGAATGACACAATCGATTCCTTAATCTCAATACATTGAGTTCTTTTTTTTTTTTTTCTCTCTCTCTCTCTTTTAAGATAGATATTGAAATTAAGGTCAAAGAAAGTGGCTGCACTCCTAGACCATAGGCTGTGAGATTGACCCATCAAAGTTCACCTAAACCAAGAAAGATTGATTCATGGACCATGCAAGTTGCAACGATTCAAGAAAAGAAAAATCAGATGCAGACACCAATGGAGTCGAACGTTGAACAACTCTCCTCTTCACGTGGAGAAGCTGAAGGTGAGGGAGCCATCTCTCCATAGCTGTCCTTTTCATAGTCCGGTAACAAACGCGTTGAACTTTATCACTAACTTTCTGCTTTTTCCCATGATTGGTTTGTTCTTCTTTACTCCTTTTTCTTTCCAAATCCAAGAATTTGTCAAGTAAGTCAACAGAGGATGAGCAAATGAACAAAGGGGAACAACGCGGGCTGCTGTCAATTGTATTTGTTATGGTGGTTGTGCTTTGTCGGCACTGACTTGCGGGTTCTTGCTTTTTGTTATTCACTTTGATCAATCAGCTGAAGAGGGGGGAGCCCAGTTTGCTTTTCTTTAGTTGGAGTCCTGTTGCATCTCTCTCCAGGTTGATGTCAGCTCGGGTGATCTTTCCATCCTTTCTTGATAGCCCTTCGCAGCTCTTCATCGAATTCGAAGCCTTGCCACTGGAGAAGTTGTAGGGAGATACCGAATTCGCATATTGGTTCGTGCCCCTCGAATTCCTTTTTTCAGCTGTGTTACCTTTAACTGGTGATATTTGAACGTATCCGACTGCCTGTGATGATCAAGTTCTGCGAATCCGTGTCCTGGGAATCGTTCCGCGATCATTTTGTATAGCCCCTTTTGGTTATCCACCTCTCCGAGTTGTGCCAAAGATGAGGAATCTGAGCCTTGAGTTGATCCTCTCATGCTCATACCTCTTCTGCTTGATTTGTGTAGCTTCAGGATTTGTTCCTGTGGATAATTATCTGATAGATTGTGGATCCCCCAGGAATTCATCCATAGGTAATCGCACCTTTTTGGCTGATAACTTCTACTCCGACATACTTTCGACTACGCAAAACATTCTCGCTAGCACGAACGTGAGTTCTCTCTCATCCTCTTATGATTCGACTCTGTATCTGACCGCAAGGATCTTCGACCAAGCCTCCCGTTACACGTTTCCGATAAAGGAAAAGGGCAGGCACTTGATTCGCCTCTATTTCTTCCCTTTTGTCTTTGGAGAGTACAATCTGAGCACGGCCAAATTCTCCGTCCACGCACAGAATTTCACCCTTCTCAAGGATTACCAGTTAGACAAGGGCTCGGTTGTAAAGGAATATTCATTCAACATCACCACTAATCAGCTCGTTCTTACTTTCATGCCCAATAGCGGTTCTTTTGCCTTCGTGAATGCTTTGGAAGTCATTTCTCTCCCGATTGAGCTGATTCCTGACAGTGCCGGTGTCGTCGAAACGCCTGGAGTCAAGCACAATCTGCAGAATCAGGCACTAGAGACTGTTTTGAGAGTGAACATGGGCAATGAAACTGTGCATCCGCAGAAGGATACGTTGTGGCGTCTTTGGGTCTCGGATGACACGTTTTTGAAGCACAGCGCGGTATCAACTGTGTCGAACATTGATGCTGTCACCTATAAGAATGGGCATGTTACTGAGAACATTGCTCCTGCTTCGGTCTATGGGACAGCCACCAAGTTGGATTCGGACCGTGACCCTCGCCTTAACGCCAATTTAACTTGGCTCTTCAGTGTCGATGCTGGATTCGACTATCTAGTCCGATTCCACTTCTGCGACATTGTGAATTCTTCTCTTGGGCCGTTCTTTTTCAATGTCTACATCAATTCCTGGTTTGCCTACGCAAATTTCGATCTCAGCACACTGACATCCAACATCATCGGCACCCCGTATTTTTTTGATGTGATTACAAGTTCCATCAGTAGTAGTGCAATGAGTGTTAGTGTTGGCCCTTCTTCTGAGAGTAGTTACTACCCCATGGCCATCCTCAACGGGCTAGAGATCATGAAGATAAGTAATTCTCAGGGGAGTCTTGAAACTTCAGATTCCGAGAACGGTTCTTCAAAGACAAATTCGAGAAGCAAAATCATTCTGATCACCGGCTTGTCCGGCGGGATTTCCATCCTTCTTGTCTTCGTTTTAGTGCTCTTCTTAGTCTGCAGAAGAAGGAGAAAGCTAGCAGTTGTGGGTCACTCAAAGGAGGAGGACAATTTTGTCATGAACATGAACCAGACAGGAGATACGCACTCGAACGGCTTGGCAGTATTTTCCACCTCAAAGTTCCGTTATCGCTACCCATTCACAGCGATTGAAGAGGCTACAAATAATTTTAGCGAAGATTTGATTATAGGAACAGGAGGTTTCGGCAAGGTCTACAAGGGAATTTTCAGAGATGGGACTAAGGTGGCAGTGAAGAGGGGGCAATCTAAGTCGCGACAGGGCCTGACGGAGTTCCGTACAGAAATCGAGATGTTGTCTCAGTTTCGTCACCGCCATCTGGTGTCGCTGATTGGGTATTGCGACGAACGGAACGAGATGATCATTATCTATGAATTCATGGAAAATGGGACCCTTAAGAGTCATCTGTACTGTTCGGATCTTCCTGTGCTGAGTTGGAAGCAACGGCTGGAGATTTGCATTGGGTCAGCTAAAGGAATTCACTACCTTCACACCGGCTACACAAAGGCAATCATCCATCGTGATGTCAAGTCGGCAAATATCCTATTGGATGAGAATTTGATGGCTAAGGTTGCTGATTTCGGGCTCTCAAAGAGCGGTCCTGAGATAGACCAGACACATGTGAGCACAGCTGTGAAAGGGAGCTTCGGATATCTGGATCCTGAATACCTGACCAGGCAACAGCTCACGGAAAAATCAGATGTCTACTCATTCGGGGTCGTGATGCTTGAAATCCTTTGTGGTAGAGCAGTTATCGATCCATCGCTTCCTAGAGAAAAGGTGAATTTAGTAGAGTGGGCGATGAAGTGGCGAGAAAGAGGGCGGATCCAAGAATCTATAGACACTTATCTTGTGGATCAAGCAAGTGAAGAGTCCCTCTGGAAGTTCATGGAGATTGCTGAAAAGTGCTTAGCCAAAAGTGGTCTCAATCGGCCTTCGATGGGAGATGTGTTGTGGAACCTGGGGAGTGCACTTCAACTCCAAGTAAAGGAAGAGAAACAAAGCGACGAAGATGGGCTAGTCCCAAAAGCAGATTGGGTCGGTTATCAGGAGACTACTACTAGTGCATCGACCACTCAATTTAGCAGGGGAAGCCTAGGCAATCTCGCGGGAGTCTCGATGAGCAAAGTTTTCGCTAATATGGTGAAAGAGGAAATGAGGTAGACCCTGGGTGCGAACCTTCTACCAGGTCTGCTTCAAATGGAGCCTCTGATGTGCAGCAGCATTCCAGATTTGGATGCTAGTGTCAACATGACATTTCACTTCACGAATTATACAAATATGAGCATCATTTGTAATAGACGTTGGACATAGTACTCTCCTTTAGGTGCAATCTTTGTTTTTTTCCAAATTTTTTCCAGAAAATTTCAGCTTCAGGATACCCTTTTCTTCTTGTATGAATAGAGGAAAAGAACACTGGTGATGGGTTTTGCCAACCTGGAAGTTAGGAATTCAAATCAGAAGGCCAGGTTCATCTTCTAGTAACAAAGAAGACCAAAAGATGAAGTAAAGCCCATATCAGTTCGCCTTGCAGCAAGCGCGAATATGATGCCATTGCGGACGCAAGAGGAGAGGAAATTGCCAGGCGAATGGCGCATCAGGCGCTCAGGAACTTTGTAATACTTGTTAGGAAATTCGGAATGGTTGAAAGTAGTCGGATTTCGGTCGTGTATTACATGAAGAGATTGTTGCATTACCAAGGGAAGGCTTCAATTTCTCCTCTTTCAATTTCCTTATAGTGAATTTCACTTTAGGCAGCAGGTAATCTTAAGCTCCGTCTTTGACTTCTGCAACTTCAGGATGAGTGATCTGAAACCCAAAAGCAAGCCATTGCAGCAGTTACTGCAAAGAGGAAAGGTGGAGCTCACTGCAAATTTGAACCAACCATCCATTTCGATTTCTTCAATTCATTACTGCAGTTAGGATTAGATTTCCTTGCTCAAATGCCCATTTAACTAGTGAGGGAGAAGAATGTGCTTGAATCGAGTACAGCGGATCTTCTTCCGGATTAGAATCAAGCAAGAACAACATCACCAGAAATCAGAAAATGCCGTGAAATGAAGCTTTTTAAGCTTAAGGGAAAGTTTACAGTACACACACAGAACTATGGACAAACAGTATCTCTCAAATCCCACCCATTCCAATTCCATTCAAAGATCCTTTCTTTACAAGATTACCCTTCAAAAAACAAGAATCCAATCCCCACCGAAACCCTAATTTCACTCCCAATCTACAGCCTAAAGAGAAAACTTCCCTCCTTCCTCCTTCTTGACAGCAAGACTTGCTTTTTCCCTCGCTAACCACCCTCAAACCCGCCCTAACCGCCGAACCCATAGAGAGTCCGGCCCTGCCTCTTGAGCGCGTAGACGACGTCCATCGCCGTCACCGTCTTGCGGCGGGCGTGCTCGGTGTAGGTGACGGCGTCCCTGATCACGTTCTCGAGGAAGATCTTGAGTACACCGCGAGTCTCCTCGTAGATCAGCCCGCTGATGCGCTTCACGCCGCCCCGCCGGGCCAGGCGGCGGATCGCCGGCTTCGTGATCCCCTGGATGTTGTCGCGGAGGACCTTCCGGTGCCGCTTCGCGCCTCCCTTGCCCAGCCCCTTCCCTCCCTTCCCGCGCCCCGACATTCTCGCTCTTCTCCTCGCCGCGAAACGCGAACGGACGAATCGATCAAGCTCGGAATCGACTGCTGCGATGGCAAATGGTGAGACGCCGTGAGTCGGAGGATTTGTGGAGTGGAGCGGCGAGGAGGATGCCTATTTGTATGGACTATGGAGGGCACGATCCTGGGTGGAGTTCACGACGATCGTTTGTGGTCCGTCGATTTCGTTTTGGACAGTCGAGATTGTGAGCGCGGGAGTGACTCTGGATCGGTGACGTGGCAAGTTATCTGGGGTATCCCGTTCTTTAGGAAAAAACAAAGACATTTTATATGCCAGTTGCGGTGGTAACATGACATAGGCTGCGTTTGGAAAGACTTTTGGAGAAAGTCTTTAGGAAAATGCAAATACCTTTAGTCCGAAGGGGTTTAGTGAAATGCAAAAACTGTTTGGTAAATTGTAATTGAAAAGTGCTTTGAGAAAGACTTTTGGAAAAATGCTATTTGGTAAATATATATTTGGAAAGTCATTTAATGTGACCTATTTAGATTTTTTTTTAATTTGTTTGAAATGAGAAAAAGAAAACAATGACAGCCACATTTATATGTTTGCATTGAGAATAATATGATAGAGACATACCAACAATTTTATAAATAAAAAAATCATATCAAAGTGGACTTCTGCCGCAATTAAAAAGAGAGTACTTTCATTATAATAAACAGTTACATATGCATCGATACAAGATTTACGTTATTATTGAAAATTACAAGCATCCTTAAAAATTTACTAAACTCATGGCTATTCGATCACGTAGAAGAAGCACTAGTCCCCTCATTTACATCATTAAGATTAACTGAATATCCATAATCAAGATCCAAATCGGCTCTTGCAAAATGTGTATCATTGACGGCATTTCTCCGTATATAATTGTGCAAAGTCATTGTTGCTATCACAATTTTCACTTGTTTTTCAAACGGTTAACTTGGCATTTACTTTAGAATCTTCCACTTCTTTTTTAATACACCAAAGGCTCGCTCAATTTCTGATCGTAGCGAGAAATGAGCACGGTTGAATACCTCTCGATAACCTGTAGGTGTAGGACCTTGCCGAAATTCTGCCAAATGATATCTAACTTCTTTGTATGGCCCCAAATAACCTGTTCGATTTGGATATCCAGCATCTACTAAATAATATTTACCTGCAAAATATAATGTAAATTCAATCAACATAGACATAAATACATATTACTCTACAAAAATCATTAATTCACTAACCTAGAGGAGGATGAGGAAATTGTACATCATGTCTCCCAATGGCTTCACGGAAGATACGAGCATCATGAGCTTGCCCTTCCCAACCAGCCCAAACATAAATAAATTCCATGTTAAAATTACACACTGCCAATACATTTTGAGTCGGTGTTCCTTTTCTACTAATAAAATGAATTTGATTATGCGTACGTACCACTGCTAGAATATGTGTGTCATCAATAGCCCCAATACAATCTTGACACGAAAATGAAAATATTATTGTATAATCGAAATGTATGTTTAGTTCTACATTTATATTTCTTAAGTAAAATATACCTTAAAATAAGGATAGAATCGCCGATTATTCCCGATCTTCTCTGGAACTTCCCTAAATTGCCGATCAGATGGTTGGATCAAATCTTTTCCCATTGCACATACTTTATCTAGTACTAAGCTAAAATACCTACTTATGGTTTCCCCGGAGCACCGAAAGCGCTCTTGTACTAACCTATTACCCACACCATGTCCTAAAATAAGAAGAAATATTGCAAGCATTTACTTTACATCGATATTTCTAGATCCTTGAAGGCCATAACTCGTTACTAAATCATGCATTAAACTATTAAACACAATCCTATCCATTCTAAACATTTGATAGCACCTTATCGGATTAGCATCTTCGCCCATCAACTCTTCTAACCATTTATTTCCTATATATGAAGATGTCATACGGGGTTCTTTGTAACCGTACATTGCCCGATAAGCCACCGCTGCCTGAACGATTCCCACAATTTGCCAATGTTCTTCTTCCTCTTTGTCATGATTTTCCCCTTTAGGAGAATCATCCATAATAACTGTTCAAAGTAACAAAATATAGAGTTACAATTAGAAAATAGATAGATAACCTAAATCATTCATAAATAGAAATCATCCATCATATATATGTAAAATTCACTCAACCAAAAGATTACCAAGTAAAAACAGGTCTCGCATTAGAACATAAACTGGAATATAGATCATACGTAGTGCAAATAGAGTGCAAATCGTACCAACTGCAAATAAGTCTCACATTACAATAAAATAGAATATAAAAGAGTTCAAACAAGTAGCTAACATCCTAATGACGACTATTGTGCTCTTCCAACTTGAACTTGAGCCACTCCACTTTTTCTTCATCTCCATCCAAGTTCATGAAGATTTGCCGATTGTCTTTCTTTTCAAAAAAGTGTGAGAGTGCAAAAAAGTACAACTTTCGATCTTGCTTAATCTCGGGTATGGCCTTCAATGTTTGCATAATTTCCTTGTAAGGATCAAACTCCCTTGCAATAGATGATACACTACTCCTACTTTCAACAAATGAGCAAAGTCTATCAATTTGTGATGCTAACTTAGCAAGTCTAGTCAACTTTTTTCCTTTCTTTCCTCCAACTTGCCTGTGCGCTGCTCTTTTATTGCTCTTACTTGGACTTGGTCGAGCAATATCTTCATCCGCATTATCTTCACATGCATTATCCTCTAAATTATCATTAGTAGATCCAGCACCATCACCCATATCGGCTTGTGAGGCCCCAATCTCCTCATTATTGACTAAACCTTGTGTAGGATTCCATGTGACACTTCCAGTGGCAACTGTTCCCCTGAACATTCTATCCAATAATACTTCAAGATCTGGATGTATACCTTTCGTTCGAAAAGCCTTAAACTTATGATCCTCCCGTTATAATAGAACATTTTTGTAAGTTGTATCATAAAAGATGAACTTGCAAAAAAGTAAAAAAAAAAAAAAAGAGAGAGAGATAAACACCTTAATTTTCCTCTCCCACCATTCATCATTTGCATCTATGGTCTTCTTCCTTGCATCCCATTCTAGTCCTGTTTCATTGATAAGCAATTTCCTCCATCTTTTGTATTCTTCCTTAAGATTGTCCCACTTACTCTTCATTTGATTTTTGTCATACTTTTTGCCTCTCAGCTCCTCAAACTTGTTAATTACAACTGTCCATCCATCCCTTTTATTGCTTGCAGGGCGATTGCCTATTTCAATTTGTTCAATGCACAACTTACAAAAAGTTTCTACATCTTCTAGGCCCCAATATGCCTTTTCCTTTGATGAACTTGCCATCTTCTAGTAAAATAAAGACAAACATTTGAGAGATGCAAATAAATTAGATAGATTTTTACTAAGGGTCACTTTGCCATGAAGAAATACATGCCTAGAGGCAGGGGACGCAAGAATACAAAAAAATCCATAGAGGCTTCTTCTTCGCTTTCTTTCCCATTATCAACTCAAACTAATGAACCGCTAACTCTAAATTCAAATCTGAAACTCAAAGCAAAAAAAAAAAAAAAAAAATAGCTACTTTCTATTGTCAACATGAAAAGATAAGAGCAAAGGTGCAGAACAAGTGTTAACAAGTAAAGAAGCAAGGAGCTGCAATCTCATTAAACAATATGTGAGTCCTCTAACTAGTAAGCTGCTCCAATAACTCTACCACACTATAAACACATGTTCTTCGTTAGAAAGGCGTAAATGCTAGGGTAGAAGTTACGCCAATAGAGTCCATTCTACCTTTCCATGGACCCAAAATTTCCATCTCCTAAGCCTTGCAAATGCATGATTTTTCACCATTCTCATGAATAAAAAGCAACTGAAGTGGGAGAGAATATTCACAAGCAAGAACATCAACACCCTCAAAAGGAAAAACACAAAAGAAACAAAATCTAAAGATTTGCTGCATTTCGAGCAAATCCACACAAAATTTTTCCCACAAGCAACCATGTACACGCACACCCCACTGGACGACAACCCATTAAAGTACAACACCCATAAAGATATCATCGTAACATACTTTTTCTTTGTCTCGTTTCACTTGTTGGGATTTTCTTCGAAACCCCGGAAAAATCCTAGCTGGGGTGCATTCTTTCCACGATTTCAAAGGTTCGCATGTTCTTCATTTTGGGTCAAAGTGGAAAATTACTCGGACCCATTTCAGACGATACCCCTTCGTTGGCCGCGTTTATGTAACCAACCACGAGTCTTCTGATCAAGCAGCCCAAACAGGACAAAAAAAGCGAAAGACCCAGGGGAACAAAACTAGAACTTGAGAGCTACTACTAGATCTCCTCAATTCTCCACAAATGCGAGAGAAAACAAAGCATGATGAAGAATCGTTCAAAGAATCCACGATGAAACTCACCAAAAATGCGGGCAAAATCTGGAGGATTGGATGAATTTGGAGACGAAGAGCGAGCGAGCGATGGCGTGTAAGAGAGAGAGAGAGAGAGAGAGAGAGAGAGAGAGAGAGAGCTTCAAACCCTTTGTAGACGTCCTTCGGAGAATCGCAGGGGAATGGGTGAAGAAGGTGTCTCTTCTAGGAAATGGAGGGCTTCTTCGGGAGGAGGACATAGCTTCGGATCCAGTAAAACAAAAAGTGGCAAATGTAGGGTTTCTATATTGAAAGGGGCAACATTGGAATTATAAAGATATTTGAGGACAAAAAGGACAAAACAAAAAAGCCATTTAACTATTCTCGGCAGCATGCCGAGAATGCCAAAAAGCCAAGGTAGCTTCAAGGCCGCCTTGGGCTTTTAACTTTGTGAATGCTGGTATTTGGCCTAAAGGTGTTTTAAAAAATTTTCCCAAACACCAAAATTTCGGCCCAAGGGACTTTGGACACCCAAAGCCCCTTGGGAATGCTCTTCCCAAACGCACCTATAGTCGACTAACAACTATTTTTCGTGTGCTGCGAATCTCGTCCGGGGAAAAGCCGCCGGTGAGAAGTTGGGAAGAAGCTTCATCGTCGAGAGTGGGTGGTCGTAACTATAACGGTCTTAAAGTAGCGAAATTTCTTTTTTGAACCTCGCCCTTTACTTTAAAGCTATGCCATTATAAGGTCCTACAAATTCCATCTTCATAAACCATATAAGAATTGGGCCTCGGATACAACACATAAAGTAAAAAATTAACCAAATTTGAATTTTCTCTTTTATCGCAATAGCAAAGATAGATGAGAACCACATAAATGTTGATATTTAGAGTCAAAGAGAAATAACGACAAAGTGTTTATTGTAACTCAACCCAAATTAAAGTTATATAATATATATTTATATGAGTGGCTAATTACAATAAGGGTATAAATAAATACAATTACAGTAAGTAGCCCAATAGACATATAATTACACGTTAATACCATTCCTCAATCCGAAATAGATGTAACAATTGAGAGATTGGATCTCAATAGTGCATGACGCTTATTAGGTAACCCCTTCGTAAATAAGTCTGCTAACCGATCCACAATAAGCACGTAGCGAACATGTAGATCATCAGAAGCAACCCACTCTCGAACAAAGTGAAAGTCCAACTCAATGTGTTTGGTGCGAGCATGAAATATAGGATTGAGAGCAAGATATGTGGCAGCGATGTTGTCACAATAAACAGTGAGAGGAGTAGAAAGTGGGACTTCAAGCTCACGAAGTAAATATCGAATCCAAATGGTTTCAGCAACACAATGAGCAACTGCACGATACTTAGCCTATGTACTAGAACGAGCCACAATGGGTTGCTTCTTGGCACTCCATAAAACAAGATTGGTGCCTAGAAATACACAAAAACCTTATGTGGAACGTCGAGTATCGAGGCACCTAGTCTAGTCTGCATCGGCATAAGCTATCAATGAATGGGAGAATACTGCTCAATGAGTAATCGATGGGTGGATGTGCCAGCTAAATACTGGTATATACGCTTGACGGTTTGTAGATGAGGTAATTTGGGTTAATGCATGCGTTGGCTAATCAAGTTCACAGCAAAACTAATATCGGGTCTAGTCATGGACACATACTGTAAAGCACCAACCATCTGTTGATACAACGTTAGAAAAGCTCACTATCATCAACATATAACAAAGTATTCGATGCCAAGGGAGTAGATACATGCTTTACCTTAGTAAGGTCAAACTTGTGCAAAAGGCTATCAACATACTTAGCTTGAGATAAAAGCGTACCGTTAGATCGGTAATGAGCCTCAATGCCAAGAAAATAATGAAGTGGTCCAAGATTCTTCATAGCAAATTCTTATGAGAGTCGAGTAATCAAAGACCATAATAAATGAGGAGTATCACCGGTAATAAGGATATCATCAACATACGATAGAAGATATGACGACCTCGAGAAGAAGCATAGATAAATAACGAGAGATCAACCTTACTACCCCGAAACCCAAAGATAATAATAATAACAAAAAAACTGCTGAAGCGAAGAAACCATACACATGGAGCTTACTTTAAACCATAAATGGCTTTTCGAAGACGGTACCCGTGATTCGGATATTCGATATTAGAGAAATCGGGAGGTTGGCGCATGTAAATTTTCTCACAAGGGATGCCATGCAAGAGGGCATTATTAACATCAAGTTGACGTATGGCCCATCTTGATGAAATAGCAATAGAGAGAGAACAACTAGAGTTGTAACGAGTCCGACGACCGGGCTAAAAGCCTCGTTATAATCCAATCCTTCTTGTTGCTTATATCCTTGTGCAACTAGACGAGCTTTGAAGCATTCGATAGTTCCATTGGATTTTTCCTTAATCTTAAAAACCCATTTACAACTAACTAAATTCTTAGAAGGGTCGGGATAAGTACATCGTGAGTATCATAACTTGTGTGCGGCATTCACTTGAGTGTCATAACTTTCAAAAATCGTTTACTTAAGTGCCATCGCGGACGTGGACGTTGGAAAGCTGACATAGAACACCGGAAAATTTGACATAGACGCCGGAAAAGTTATGGCACTTAAGTAAACGTTTTGAAAGTTATGACACTCAAGTGAATGTCGTATAAAAGTTATGGCACTGATAGTGTACTTATCCCTAGAAGGGTCGGGTGGTACAAGATCCCACGTGTAATTAGTAACCAAGGCATTCTTACTGTGTGTTGGGTTTATCTCGGAGGATATATATTAATTGTATTTTGAGAAGATTCAGGATACGGTATTGCATGTCATGAATTGCTCTTGTTATTAAGGGCGATAAATTAAATCTATCACAGTGTCCCCTATACAGATATTGAGAAAGCCCAAATAAATAATGTACCATATGCTAATGCATTTTGAAGCATCGTGTATGCTTAATTTTGCACTAGACCAGATGTTGCTTTTGCAACACGACTTTTAAGCAGATATTGGTCAATTCTAAAACACGATCAATGGGTTACTGTTAAGAGAGTTTTGAGGTACTTAAAGAGAATAAGATACTATATGCTAATTTATAGACATTTTCAGAACTTGCAGCTAGTAGGGTATTCGGATTTAGACTTTGCTAGCTATCAAGATGATGTGAAGTTGACAACTAGATATATAAATATTTTAACGGAGGTGCATTGAGAAACAGAAATCTATGTCATCCTCTATCAAGCAAGCAGAGTTTATAGCATGCTTTATGATTGCTATTTAGGCTATTTGGCTCCGAAACCTCATTAGGGAGTTGATTATATTATATTTTGTGGATAGGCCTGTATAGTTATATTGTGACATTAACTTTGCAGTATTGTTTATTAACAATAATAGAGGTAGCAAGGGCTCTAATCATTTGATGGTCAAGCTTTTTTACCATAAAAGTAACAATTGAGAATGGTGACACTACAGAAGAGCATATTTCCACAGAAAATATGGTTACATATCCACTAACAAAAGGTTTTTGCCCTTGTGTATTTGAACGGCATGTCCTTTGCTAGGCTTAGAAACATCATAAGATTCTGTTGTTTAGAGGGGACTATTTTGTGTTTGCTCTAATAGAGTTTACATCTGTGTTTGTTACATTATGTAACATTTAAGCATGTGTCAACTGTTTTATATTCAATAAAGTGTTTATGAATGTACAGTTATCAAGGAAAATATATGCATTTAACAAAAATCTCAAGGCATTGTGTAAACCTTGAGTAATGGCCGGGCATTCAATTATTAGCCATAAGTATATATCTTGTTACATATAAAGTATAGTTAACTATAAAGGTAAAATATAAATCGATTCATTGGAACTATGGGGATATTCTCTAGTGGCACAAAAGGTTTCGTAACACTTAAGGAGAGAAAATGGTAACCGACAAAGGGGATGACATATAAAGTATCCCTACCATGTGAGGTGTTATCCGTTTGCCACACTACCATATTGAATCCATATAAGTAGAGTTAAAAGAATTTGTGACTATGGATAGCTCTATGTCTTCCGGTGTAGTTACTGCCACGATTCGGTGTTCGAGACTTTTTGGGATCAGATTTACTATTAACAATAATGTCTAGACCAATATAAAAATGCGCATATACCTTCCAATTTTAATTAACATAGCTCATGTGGAAGAATGTAAGATTTTTTTTTTTTTTGTGGGCTACATTAATTAATATCATAATTAATTAATTGAATATTATTAATTAATTTAATATAGAGTTGGTTAATGTGGGCCAAGTTAAGCCCAATCCATGATGAGAGGATTTAACTAGAAACTTTATAAATAGAGCTCTAGTCCCTCTTCTAATTCTAATGCACATATAACCTCATATAAGAAGTCGTTTCAGAAAGCGATTTGTGAGAGGCGGTCTAATTTTCAGCAAGTGATTTAGAGGGTAATAGGAGAGAAGCTCTTAAGCGTTGGTTCATTAATGTTCCGCATCAAGAACAACGGATACCCAAATAAGGTTTGTACATTTCTCTTTTCCGTTATAGTGATTCGTGATATCGTTTATGGCAATCTTGAGGATTGCTTAAGGTTTTATCCGCGGCTTACAAAAACTTGTTGTAAAAGTGCAATTATGAGTTCTAAAACTTTCAAAAAGTGCAACATATGTAATAATCTCTTTGAAACCAATGCTTAGCTTATCTCGTTGAGTATTATGGTGGTGCGCCAAAATGGGACCTAGATGTTGATAAACTGTGCTAGATCGAAAATTCTAGTCAAAAGCATAAGTTGTTAGTAATAAGCTCCTAGAGTTAGGGAACTCGAAGAATCCTTGTTATCTCTACTCCACATACGATTTTAGGGAAAGTTGGTCAAAATCTATTGAACTTTTGTCAATTAAGTTCTAAATCTTTTAATTATGCTAATTGAGTCTTGAACCTTTTCACATTTCACCAATTGAATCTATCCGGCTATTTTTGACCATAAATCACCGATGTGACATTGGTCGTCCTACGTGGCACTACCGACAGTGATGTGGATAATTTTTAATAACATTTTGCTAGTTTTTTGAATTGTTAATTATTTTCTGAATTTTGAAATTTTATTTTCCTTTTTTTGCTTTTCTTTTTGAGTTGGCGACCCTCGTCAATCGCGGGCGAGGCCTTCATGGCCAGTAGGGCGGTGATGCGGAGTTGATTTCTTAAAGACGTGAAGGCCCTCGCTAAATCGGTCATTTTACCTACTGAAAACGTACATATTGATAGGTCATCTTGTCTGCTGCGACAGAATGGGGGGGGCTTCGATGGTCTACCCCATTTGGGAGAGGAGAGGTGTCGCGAGAGCGTTGTGGATTGAATAATTACGATTATTTTGACGTAAGTATTTATTGTGTACAAAGTATTTTAATGCAAAATGTCCTTCCTCCGATAATTTACAATGTTCACAAGTAGCACAGAATAGTTCTTGATAATGCCGTGCGTTGCGAGAGCTATAGGCCTTGTGGAAGTTGATTGACAAGACTTATCGCGTGCACAAATAAATAAATAAATAATAAACATAAATACTAAGAATCTTTGGACTGTAGCAAAGTGTTCAATTAGGTCTTTCAATTTTCGTTAGTATAATCGAACAAACTAGGATCAATTATTGGTGACAATGCAATCGAGTGTAGCAGTGGGATGAGCTTGGACCCGGTTGGTCTGGTTTTCTCAAGGACTGTGGGCCGGATTGGTGGTAATTTTAAGAATCGTGAACCGGACTAAATGTCTCTATAATCGTGGACCGACCAAACCACCGATTCGTCCAGTTCCCGGCGGTCCAATAGAATCGTTAAAATGAAAATAAAAAGTAAAATGAAAACGAAAATAAGAGGAGAATTCGGGCCTTTGGGGACACCATGTATACCAAAATGAAAAGTCATCTCGCATACCAATTGCCTCCATAAAGCACTAAAATTGACTCCCACAAACACCCCTATTGAAAAGTCATCATCTTCGTCATATGAAATGGCTCCCAAAATCAAAAGTTCTTGCTAATGCTCCCAAATGAAAAGCGATCATATTTTGGAACATTAGATTTTCTTTCTCTTTCTCTTTCTTTTTTAAAATTCAGAATTAAGTTATGTACTTAAAAGATAAAAATAAAAGTAAAAATTTATCGGTCCGAGTGGGCTGTTCATTGGTCCGATTTCCTATAGGATTGAGAATCGGACTACCCAAACACTAGTTCCACTTTGAGGAATCGGAGATTGGACCGTTGAACTCAAGAACCAAACCAAACCCGTTAGTCGGATTCGGTCCGGGTGGTCCATCTTGCTCACCCCTGTCTTGAAGGGCTCGAGTGTGCCACGAAGGAGGAAGAGGATGAGTTCCGGGAGTGATAGATGGTGGTGAGGCCGCAAAGCTCGGGGAGGGGGGTTACGTCCATGACACCGTCATGGTGCATTTGTTTGGGAGGAGTAACAACCAAGGCAACGGTTTTTCCTTTGCCCTTTTCATTCTTTTCTCGCTTTTGAGGGGAAAGGTGAATTTTCTAAATTTAAACGATGTTTAGATATTAGTTAATAGTAAATTATTTTTTATTAATTAATTATTTTAAACGACACAAACCATTATTTAAAAAAAATACTTTTTTAAATTATTTATTTATTTATTATTAATTATTTGAAACGGTACTAATTTTCCGTGATAGCTGCGGCTCTCTTCACATACCACACTGAAAAATATCATATTTCCGGACGGCACTCTGACGAATCTGCTATTTTTTTTTTCCTCACCACATATTGACATTTTTAAAATTCATATCCATGTCTTCCGGCAAAGCATCGTCCAAATTGATCCCGGGTCGGGTATGCAATGATTCGGACTATCCAAACATTGTTATTTCCATGGTTTTTGGGTTTTCCACGCGAATCCCGCACTTCCGTTCCGCCTTCTCTTCCGCAACGTGCAAATGTTATGTCCCTCCCAAGTCGCGAAGCTCCGGCCGGTTCCGCGCCCGCTCCTCTCCGCGGCTCGTCGTCTCTACGACGACCTCCGATGCTCAATCTCGTCCTCTTCTCTAGCTCAGGTTCGTCTTCGCACTACTTCCTCGTTGTTTACGGCTTCGAATTCCGAGCTTACGTCGGCGTGACAGGTCTCGCCGTGCGTGGACGAGGATTGCAGCGATTTCTTGCCGTGGTTGGAGCGGAAAGCGGGCGTCGAGATCTCGTCGTTCCTTTCGGTCGGGAAATCCGTCTACGGAAGGTCGTTTCGGCGTGCTGCATTTCCTTTTCACCTTTTCATGTTTTGAACTGTCAGTGATGTACGTTCACGAGTCGATTCAGGAGGCTTGTTTGCCAGTCTTGCTGTCTGAAGTGTGCAGGGAGTTGTTTGAGCTCGAATGAGCAGCTGCAAAGCTTTATGGACTTTGTCTAGGATTGAGTGTGATGTGGAATTTGAATCTTGCTACCTAGAATTTCACCTTATGGGACAATTCAAGTTTTTGATGATGTACTTGAGTTTGTCTTAAGTTTCAAGGTTGGCCTTATGCGGATTATCATCCTACTCCTAGTCCTGCTGCAATCATCTCAGCCTTATCTAACATCTGCTCTGTTCAACACAAACGTGAAAGGAATTGACAACATGTTAGTTTCTCTAACATTGTGCGTGTGAAAGAGATTGAAAGCAAGGAATAGAAAAAGTAGATTTGAAGAAAATAAGCTTTCTTGAGTGTGTCTGTGTGTGTGAAAGAGATTATCCTGCTACGCTCCTTTCCTTTGCTCTTCATTGTGCTGGATTTTTAGCATGATTTGTCGATGCAGGTCCCTGTTTGCTTCGAAGGCGATAAGAGCAGGTGACAGTATTTTGAAGGTCCCTTTCAATGTGGTAAGTTATTGTTGTAGGTTCAAGTAAAGATTGATTGAGAGAACCATACTTAAGTTGAATTCTCTGCATTAAATTTACAGGAAATATCACCAGATGATCTCCTTCCTGAAATTAGGTCCTTGAACATAGGAAATGTAGCTAAGCTTGCTGCCGTCGTCCTGAAAGAACAGAAAATGGGTCAGGTAGTGCTGTTGTAGCAACTTCTCTTTTCCTAACCTTCCACTGTACAGCAGTGCTGTGTATTTCTTTTCGCATTGCAGTTGCTCTGCAGTTGATCAGTTTTTCCTTTATTTTAACAGGATTCTGAATGGGCTCCTTATATAAGAAGTCTTCCTCAGCCCGAGGAGATGCATAGCACGGTCTGAATGTCTTACTAAATGTTCTTACACTCTGATTTTCAAAATTTGTTCTTGCTATTTTATCGGTGCTGCATCTGTATAGTCTTGGGAAAGTTAAATACATCTGGTATTTTTAAAATTATCTTCATTGAGAAAGCTGGAGGTCCTCATAATGGTTAAGTAGGATTGGCATTTCATTGCTGCTTTTTTGTATAGACAATGAAGAGTTTTTAAAATTCTAGCTTCTATTTTCCTTCTTGTGGTTGTATCATATTATCAAACGATAATAGTTGGGATTTTAATTATTCAAACAATAATAATACAGTTGAATGTTAAGAACGAGTCATCTTGCCATAAATTGCATCCCTTGCAGCAACATTTGCTAGCTATATTTATATTTCGGACAATGTGGTAGGGATAAAATTTTGTTTGCCGTGGAGGCTTCATTATTTCAAGAGGGATCTGCATGGAACATAATTATCATGGGAAATGATAACAAGTTTGGGAGTCTGAAAATCTGTTAGTGCTTGGTTAACACACACACACGCACACATATATATATTTAGGTATCAGTGAAAAATGAAGATTAGGAAAAAAAAAACAAATGTTTTAGATTTGCGCTTCTAAAATAAGATGTAGTTCAATCTATTCTACTCTCGGGATTGGTAATTTGGCGGTATTTGTGTCTCTTTGAAACCTCATACTACCCTACTAGCACTTAAGGCCGTTATCGAAATGGAAGTTTTGGTGCTTCAGTTTTTAATAAGCATACAGCCTACAGGAAGGTTGATGTGAATTTTGAAAATGGCTACAAAATGGCTCCAGGTATTCTGGAGCAATGAGGAGTTGGAGATGATTAAAGAAAGCTTGGTCTATCAAAGAACCATTGACAAGAAAGTTGGAATGGAGAGGGAATTTTCAGTACTTAGGCATGTAAGTATCTGGTGTCGTCCCCCAGCAATATTACTCTTATTTTTTGACGCAATTTCCTTTGGCTATTCACATATGATTAGGAGCAAATGCATCACTATGGCATGTGTAGCATGTGATTATAGCTGCACTCACTACGTAACTGTTATAAGGATCATATTCAGAATATATCCTGAATGTATAAGCCTTCCTTTTTTTTTCCTGCAAAATTAAGTTGCTCACAGGATAAAAAGTGCTCTATTCGATGTGGTGGTTTCATCAGTATAAAATGGCTTCATCTTCAAGATGCTGTGCCAGCAACAGGATTATCTTTTAGTGCTGTTGATATGTATAAGATTAATAAATGTCTATCAAGTAGCATTGCTTTTGAGTATGGCACTGTGCTAGTGAAACCTAATCAGTTAGTTTCAGGTAGCCTTTGGTGAATAGAACACAATGGTATGTTTAAGTAATATAGGGTGACGAAGAGAGGAAGAGATATGGTCGAATCAATAATTAACTCTAGGTGTCAATACAGGACAAAGATAAGACAGGCTAAACCTTGTGCAGTGTGGAAGTTTGTCTAATCTCAGCAAAATCATTATCAACATCACCTTCTCATCCATGACAACCCTTCTCCATCAAAAGCAAGACATGGGATCAAGTAAAATGTATCTTCTGTTATGCCACAGCTCCACTCATGGTGTAGGCATGGCCATGGACCGGGAACCGCCGATTCCGGTTCCAAGATTAGGGGGAACAGGAACCGAGCCCTTAAGGGGCGGTTCCGATTCCGATTTTGTATAGATGGTTCCGGGCTGGTTTGGGGCCCTGTTCCTGTTCAAAACCGAAAATGAAACCGCTGATTTCGGTTTCGGTTTTGATTATGGTTTTTGAATATAAAAATTAAATTTTAATGAATTTGTAATCAAATTGTAATCAAATTATCAAATAATGAATTATGAAATTATGAAATAATGAATTATCATATACGAACCGTAATCAAATTGGGGGAAAAAAAGGGAGGGGGAGGGGGCTTGAATTTAATGAATTATCATTAAGCGTTCATATATCTTTTTGGGGATAGAATAATCAAAGCCAATGTAATTCTTTTACCTTTGATAATCCCATACTTACCTCATCCTCAATCGTTGCTACCCGTTCCGGTACCGGTACCAATATCGGTGGCGGTGGTATCTCCGTCATCAAAGAGTTCGGCTTCATTATTGTGATCTATCTCTTGTTGTCTATATTGAGCCTTTGTTCAATCATCAACACAAGCTTGAGCTTCCACCGAATCCGGAGTTAATCTTGAACGTTGTTCGTTTAAAATATTGCCTTTAGCGGTAAATGCTTGTTCTAATGCAACTGTTGAGTAAGGGATCTCTAAAATTTATTTTGCAATGAGAGCGAGAATTGGGTATTGGGTTGAATGCCTCTTCCACCAATCCAATATTATAAAATCTGTGCTTGCCCTCGATTCATCAAACTCAAAAGAAACGGTTAGATAGCTCTCTATTTCAGAATTACTTCCTATTGCTCCCTTTTGCTTTTTTTGCCTATGCATCAGAAGTTGGTACCCTCTACTCATTTTACCTATGTTCCCACTTTGTATGTCATTACATTGAGAAGATTCATTATTACCTAGATTATATTTACTATAAAATTCATTATATAATTCTATTATTGCATTTTTAACCATTGTTTGTATAGTTCTAATATTTACCCTATCAATTAAATGTAAACATTCACAATACGTATTCAAATAATCACCTAAATCATCTAATTTGCAACATGGATAAAAAACACAAGCAACTAAATAAATAATAGGAATTTTGCTATCATAATGTGGCCATTTTGTTCGGATTGCTATAATAGTGTCACTTAATTTATCATCATTTTCATTTTCTTCAAAAACTCCAATAATATTAATACACTATTAAAAATAAATACGTAGTAGGATAATAAACACTGGACAAAGTATAAGTTGCATCATTAAAAACTTTTAAAATATCTAATTTTTTTTGGCAAATATCCCATTCTTGTGGATATTAATTAATTTGAGTTATATTATCTAAAATAAATGCACATAATAAATCTTTATATGCAAAAGATTCATTAAGCAACTCGTAAGTAGAATTCCAACTATTTGGAATATTTCTTGGAAATCTTTTTGGTGTTTTTCCATTTGCTCTACAAAATTTTAACCATTTTTTCATTTTTGGGAATGTTTCCATAAAAATTGAATTGCTATTTTTATTGGGTCGAGAAAAATGTCAAGAGTTTTTAAACCATCTTGTACACATAAATTTAAAACATGACAAATCACATTTAACGTGAAAAAATTGTCCACCAAAAACGGTTTATAAATCTTTTTGAGTTCAAACAATTGAATGGGTATTTGTTGCGGCATTATCAAAACCAATTCAAAAATTTTTATTAAGCAAATAATATTCTTCTAAAATTTACCTAATTAATCTATAAATATTATTTGCCATATGCCTATCATAAAAAACTCTAAATGTAATAACTCTTTTTTGAATATTCCAATCATCTCTATCGAATGACATGTTATATCCATATAAGAATGAACTTGCCAATGATTACTCTAAATATCGCCACTTGTAAGTTCATGTCTATTAAAATTCATAAAAAAAAATTTGTACATCTCTTTTTCCGTTTTTATAAAGATCTTTAACTATGCATTTAAGTGTATTTCTAGAAACATGTTTTGCTTGTAGAGCACATGTATTTTGTATAATTAATTAAAACCAAGTCTTTCAACAAAACTAAATAATAAATGTTCAACGAAAATAAATTTACCTAATTCTTCTTTATAAGTTTTTTCATTATGACGAAATAAAGGAGGAGTGTTAGGATTGTCGTATCCAGAAATTTATTATTGTTTGGTGTCAATTCCCGCTTGGGTTGGATGTTTCGCCTTAAGATGCCGTTTAAATGTTCCATATCCGGCTCCACCTGGATATTTGTATATTATCCTACAATGTTTACAAACTACATCATACCTTTTTCGACCTATATCAAATCTTTCCATCTTCTAGAACTGGCCCATACATCGGATGTAAACTCCTATTCCGGCTCCTTTGTTATTGACATTTCTTCGATATCGGCGGGAGGATGAAATCTTTCTTGCGTTTGGACTTGCTCTATATTGGAAATAATGTTGATTTCATTATCTACTATCAACATCGATTCCCCAATCTTCATAATCATGAGGATTAAGAGGATAATCAGATTCCCCTACCTTGTTCTTGCCTTTGCCACTTGTTCTACTTTCACTTGCCATTTTTTGAGAGAATCGACGGAATTGACCAAATAGATAATTGCGAAAATTGAGCGGATTGAGAGAATTTGTGTCAAAAAAATGAGAGATGTGAAAGGAGTATATATAATGGTTAGAAATTAGTAAAGAAAAAAGAAGAAGAAAAAAAAAGGTGGGGGGAGCAACGGTCATCACATTCAATTATTTTTTTAAATTTTTTTGAAATTTTTTTCATTATTTTTATTCGGAATTTTTTCCGGTTTGGAACTGGCGGTTCCGGGCCCGGTTCAAGTTTTGAGGAACCATAATGGGGCCCACATGCCATGGGCCGGTTCCGGGTTTGACTTGGGTCGGTTCCGAGCCCAACCCGGCCCGTGGCCATGCCTATCATGGTGGTTTTATTAATTGGTATTTGGGATGAATTGCATCAGAAGTAGTCAGACTTTCAGGTACTTCCATTTAGATGCTGGAAATTGAAATTTTCTTTCCAAGTATATCAACTTGTAAATTCTAACCAAAATACTTACTTTTGGTTTAATAATGTATTGAGTTGGATGAATGTATAGGCCAAAATCAATTCTCTTACTGATGCGTCAAGTAGTCAGGGACTGAACTGGAAGAGGTTCAATGTTAGGGGAAGTTAAAATGATGTTACCATGCAAAACTTAGACAAAGAGGACACCATCCGAGAAGATATAGTGGGAAAGAGTAACTGAGTCGAAAAGGGGTTGTCTTTGTTTGCTCAAGCTTCTTATCTTCCACATATCTCTTTCGCTGCATCAAGTCCTTTCAAGTCAATGGAAATGATCCAAGTTTCTATGAGGTTTTGGAAGGAAGCTCATTTTGAGTAAGTTGAAATTTGTTGTAATTGGATGGAACTGATTTTTCCAGACTACTCCAGAGGCTATAAATGACTGAAGGACTAATCCATAAAATGGTCTGCAAAGTGGAGAGCTTCTTGTGTTGGGTTTATCAAACCATGCATTCTCCAACAGCACTTAATGAACTTCAAAATCTGGATTCTGCGATAATGACATTTTGGTTTATGTTGTCATTTTGAAGTTTATAGTTTGTCTTTGATATTACTCCCTATCAAAGTGTTTGTTTTTAACTTTCTGGTTTTGTTTTTGGTAATGCCACTCTTAACATATTTTATGCTAAAGGACATTTTAAGTGCTTTGGAAAACAATTAGATCATGCCTGTATGCAAGGTTCAAGAAGATGAGTGGTTATTGAGAGTGCTAGAAAGTCCAACCCAAAAGCTTAAGTTATTAGGTGGAAGGAGACCACATGAATATAAAAAGCAAACAAGACTTGTTGTAAGGTGATGTGGGACAACAAAAATAACTTCAACACCCCCTCTCATGTGCAAGTTGGATTATGAGTGGCACATGACAATTGACTAATGGGGGGTGGGCACACATACGCGAATAACACCGGCTCTAATACCATTTGTTGGGAGTGCGCAACATAAGTCCGATACCTTCGCCCGAGGAGATCGCCGAGGTGCGCAGCAGAAGTTCGATACCTTTGCCCAAGTAGATCGCCAAGAGGAAGCCTAAGTTTGGGCCTATTAACATATCCAGTTGGATGCACTTTCACTCAAAAGCTTAAGCTAATGAGTTATGGGCTGACTTGGATATATTAAGAACTCAACCGCACATCAATTCTTCGATGTGAGACTTTTCTGATATAATTCACATATACATTCTAACAATCTCTCTCTCACGTGTGAGCTCAAGTGTTAGGTTTGCTCCCCCTTAATTCAGATATCCTTTTACACCTACATATCTCAACTTGAATCTCCAAGTTATTGCAATGCACCCGCAACTATACAAAGCAAACAACCAACATCAATTGCTAACTTGGGATTGCATCACCCATGATCTCTATCTCACGTTAGACCAATTGTCCATGGTCTCTTCTCGCCAGACCAACCGTGATAGCAATTTTCACTCGAAACAAACGTCGATCATGAGATTTCTTTTTTAAGATATTCACCAAACACTGAAACAGATTGGGTGTGGTGCACCAATCGACCATCGGCTCTGATACCATTTTAGAAAGTCTATCCCAAAGACTTAAGCTATTAGATGGAGGGACACCACATGAATATAAAAAGCATATAAGATTTGTTGTAAGGTAATGTGGGACAACAACAACTTCAACATAGAGTTACTTTAAATGAAAAGTTGCAAGTTGTGGTTGAGTGAAATATGAGAAGATGCCCTTAGCGGTGTTAGTCGCACAAGTGTTGGATATTAATAGAGGAGAAATTTGCAATTTCCAAAAGGACTATCATAAGACTTAGCCAAGCGTAGAGAAGACACGCACGGACATTCCTTGTACTTCCATTTTCCTTGTGCACTTGTACTTTTCATTTCTCTGTCTTTTCTTTTGAATGTAGTCTCAATTCCAATGCATTTTACATTTCATCGGACTTAGTTTTGTAAAGTTGTCACTCCATCAAAGCCCCATTCACCCACTTTGTTCTGGACTGTGGAAACGTGGAACAATCTTGATCGCTCTCCAATCGTTTAAAGTTTGGATCACCTTGCGACATGTCGATTTTCGACATCTCTTTGGCACGCCTGTAGATCGATTCTCTCCAGCTGTTTTCGGACTTTGTTCTCAACAAATAAGAGAAAGAGAATCCTATTTCTGAATTTTTGTCTATGCCAGAATCTTCGGTTAGTCCAGCTTCCAAATACAGTCGTGTGAGATTTTCTTGATGAGTTATGGTCTGTTTCTTTGGCATTAAGCATAAGCAAAAAGTATTTTTTGCTTTCGCTCCTAACTTTGAAGTATTATCCAAATTTCTAAGAATTATGAAAAGACTTGATCTAATGAGTAAACATTTATGTACTGTAAAAGTTCCAGCTATCTCTTATTTAAAAAAAGTCAAAGTATGTGACTCGCAATAATTTGGTTAAGCAAAACGGAAAATAAAAAGTCAATCCAGCCACATTCTTAGATAGTTAGATTTACTAGTTGGTATATCCGAGTGAAACAGTTAAATTAAGAATTCATAGTAAATAGAAACTCCATAAGTTAGAACACCTCCAATGTACATCTCCCTGTTTATTTTCCTTTGCTGTGTCCGGTCATCAGCTTGATGTTACATGCAATAACCTTATGTTGCCTCAAGATAGTAATTTTGACATGCCACTGCCAATAATTTCAGGCTCTTGATCATCAGTTCCCAGAAGTTTCCAAGTATATGAATTTTGAAGATTTCATGCATGCATGTGCTTTAGGTAGGCAACTTTGTTGGACATTATAGTGCTCTCTTACTGCATGTGGAACCAACTTCTGCTCATTTTGCATGAACGGACTATTTCTAAAGACTTATTTCCCCCTTGCTCATTTTATCTCAATTTCAGCTTGCAATGCTTGGGTTTTTAACTTCAAGTTTGCATTCCTATGAGGTTATCATATTCTTAGGTGTTGAAGTAGTGTACTGTTTTGGCATGTTCTTACAATTTTCTTCATGTTGCTTTCCTTAAGCACATGAAATTGGAAGAACTTGCTATGAGTTTACTTTTATTTATTTATTATTATTTTTTTGTTGTTGCCATTTTCCGTATTATACTTGTGTGGTACTTATAGAACACCTGCTGTTGCAGTGGCCCTTTCCCTGAATTTAAGACAGTTATTTTTAAATCATACGGCAGTTTGATGTCTTGGATGTGATGTTCCATTGTAGTCACTGTAGGTTTTTGACTGCCATTTGTTTTACCACCTGTATTTACACCATAGTTTAACTGGTACAACTTCTAATGTTTCCTCACGAGCACATGATTGTTATGACAGTGGAATCTCGCGCATGGGAAAGCAGCAAGGGCTATTCTCTGGTAAAGATTACCAGTATAAGATTGACAGACCACTTCTCTTGCTAATGTCTATACGGAGATTTTATCTTCTGGTAGATTCCTTTTGCAGATTTTCTAAACCATGATGGGCTTGCAAAAGCAGTTTTGTTGAGGGATGAACAAAAACAATTTTCAGAGGTAATCTCCTCCTAGCACCATGTCTACCACTTCTTCTTTGGCCCAAAATTTGATTTGTTCGTTCTTTTCTTGTCCAATTGTTGATGGTTTTATTGGTCCAAAGCAAAAACTTTTCCTGTTGAAGCTGAGTGTACTATATGTTGGTGATTTTGTTCCTTATAAGCTTAAAAATCCTTATAAGTATGAAATTTTTTTCAGGTGATTGCTGATCGCAATTATGCTCCTGGTGAACAGGTTGGGCATTAATTTTTAAGATACTCTTATCCTCTTCTCTTTCAAGAAATGTTTCTGTACATGAGACGGATTATTGCTAATGATCATCTGTATTTAAAGATCACATAACCTGATGCTGCATTTGATGCTGCAATGATGAGGATTTTAACTATTTGTGAATATGTTCTCAAACTTCTACTGGAGCATCTTTCATGACATTCTTCATTAGGTACTAAGTTTCTTGCTTTAGTTCTGTTCTTTGCACAGATTGCATTGACTGTCTTCCTTTTTAGTGGAAGTACAAGCTCGTCAGGCATTTATAATTTAAAGCACCCATAGTCAATCTAGGAGGACTCTCACCTGTTTTCTTTATTAGCAAGAAACTGCAGTAAATTAGTAAAACACAAAGATGACAATATCTTTGGGAGAGTTTTGAGCAAAGAAAATTTTACTTTCGGATGTACATTCTTAATGTCTCACACCAAAAGATGCAAAAGTTGTTTGGTCAATAATATTTGTCGGCAACAACTGTAATTAAACCATTTCCAGAAGGCATCCATGCTTGCCCTCATTTTGCAATTCCATTGGCTGTTGATACTTCCGGTCTTTGTTTTCACAGTAAAACTATCTCTCGTTGTTTCTAATCAATGTGCATGAATGAAACGTTTTGTGATATTTAAACCAGTTACCCAGTAGCTGCAAATTGCTTTCTTGCCAAATAATTCACAAAGTGTCATTGTTAAACCATGACAGGGAATAATACATACGAAATTATCAACAGATTTGGCATTCACTATGTTTGGATTCCTCTTATTAAAAAGATTGTTCTAGTGATTGTACAACTCTCTTCTCCATAGGATGCTTCTTTTTCTCCAATCAGGGAAAGAAATGTAATTCGTTCATCAAAATGTTAATTCGATATTTATGAAAATCCTTAAGTTTAATGTCTCAAATTAATATGTTAATTTTATTTGGTGATTGTGGTTCAGGGTTTTCGTGATTATGTATGAGATTTTGCTCTTGTTTGTTTGAGGATGAAGAAAATAATTAACAACAGATCATGGATACAAACCCATCGCATCTCCAGTAGTCCACTTTTGATATGTTTGTATCATGAGGAACCTTTGACATTTGTTTACAGGTACTAATATCATATGGAAAGTTTTCGAATGCTATCTTATTGTTGGATTTCGGGTTTACCCTTCCACACAACATTCATGATGAGGTCAGCTTTAGATTCTAATAAGACAAATGTACAGTGGTCCATGTTTTGTACAGTGATACACATTTAGTACTAGTTAGATGTGATTTCCAATACGGAATTAATTGTTGGAGCAGTGGCTTAGTTTAATTTAATGAAATTGTTCCTTGTGTCTGTGATGTTCTTTTGTTGATCATGTTCTCAAAGCCTTGTATTTTGGTGGATGAACATATGATAATTTGAGTTCTCATCCATTTTGGATGAGATATACGTGCTTGGCTTGAGGGTGGCATTGCACAGTTTGTGTTAGATAGTCTTCGTGAGAATAGTAATTTCCTTCTCAAATGATATGTTTGTTCTGCAGATATTTTATGATCGGATATGTTCAGATATGTTGATTTTTGTGTATACAGATGGTTCTAAACTTCCAAGATTTCTTTGGGACCAGAATCTGGGATTGTTGTTTGCCATGTTAAATATTGAGGCCTACAGTTATCCTCATGAGTAGGATTTCATTGTTTCCTGCTGAACCATATGATGTTTATAAATAGTATTTTGTTGGAGTGTCCTTAGGTACTTGTTGACTAACATGGAAACTTTCAATTTCAGTACACTAATTTTTCTCATTTTATATGTGATTATCACTTTGGAAATGGACAATTTCCTTAAAGTATGCTTAATGACTGGGCTGATATGACCATTCTTGACAAATTGTTCACTCTTGTTGTTTTGCCTTGAAATTAATTCTGCTACATTTTCCAATGTGAAAGTGAAAATCAGCCATGCGATTCAATTTCATATGTACCCTAGAAATTTCTCAAACTGCATCTTTCAGGAATCTGCTGTCTTATAGATGCAGTTTGAAGGTTGGACCTGAAAATTTGGCACCAGTACTTGTCAACTTTATTGTATATAGATTTCCGTGACAGGAGAGCCTGACAAACAAACAACTAGAAAGAAAGCGATGGGTGCATATTCGAATGTAGAAAGTATTTTCTTCACATGCTCGTTAACTACTGCACAGGACATTTGTTTCAGCATGATGAATGCTTCTGACAATATATTGGCTACTTTCAGGTTCGGATTCAAATTAGTGTTCCTCTTCAAGATCCTCTGTACAAAATGAAGCTGTATCTTCTGCAAAGACATTGCTTGCAGATAACTTGCAAATTTGGCTTTTCCAAGTGGTCCTCAGATTCTTTCACAATCAAGTTGGTATTGATGCTTTATTTTCCACATATTGTATGCCATTAATTTGAGACTATCAATTGGTATGTTCCTATAGTATGTCCAATTGGAGTTATGGATCCGGGTGCCTAAGGTTTTCCGATAACCAACTTTCCTTTTGAGGTTGTCATGTGACACTCATTAGTTATTGTTAGATTTTGTGAGAACATTATCAACTATTCTAGAAACTTAAGCTGTTTGAAGGCGTGATTTAATATTTAAATAGTTTATCACTCCCATCACGCTTAGTTTGGTCTTTTTTGCCTAGTAATAAGTGTGGAAATATTTAATTGGGGAGGCAAATGGGGCCGAAAAGATTTGAATTTAGAACCTCCTGCTCTGGTACCATGTTGGATTTTATGGGACCACTGTCATCGTTCTAAAAGCTTAAGATGAACGCGTGATTTAATATTTAAATAATCTATCAGTTACAAACACTTTTCTCTTAGTTGGGATGGTTCATTGAATGAGAAAGTTGGGAGAAGTTTTGGCCCCCATGAAATTGCTTCTGCTTTCTCTAAGGTTTTGCAATTGCCTAGCAAGGCTAAAGATGATCACTCTTCTCAATGTTGTCCTGGTCTTTTGATTGTTCATACCCATAGTAAAAGCTCTGTGGCTTCTTATGTAAGCTTCTAAGAGAAACGCTGGTGACTGATAAAACACCATAAACCATTAGCACCTGTGACCCTGACTAGTTCTCAAAGGTAGAGTTGCTAAGGTGGTATAATACTTAAAGCCTTCTCCCTTTTGAGAAACAAAGAACTGCTTTGATGTAATTAAATCATATGAACATTGCTGTAACTTCTTTAGATCAGCATAAGCAGGGGATCTTACATAAATATTGAGCTATGACAACGTCATTATTGTGTTATTGGTTATTCGATTCGGGTGCCCATTTTGAGTTGAGCACTAAATAGAACCCATCCTTGATTTGAGATATTGATAAGGTGAATTCTCAGTATATTTTGATAATTTGTTGCCTTTCAGGGAAGTGAGATCTGTTAAAGGAAAAGGCACCGGGATTCCACAATCACTTCGTGCTGCTGCCCGTGTGCTATCTTGCACCTCTCTTGAAGGTGTGTGAATCATATTTTCTCCTTGCACATAGTTCTGTATTCTTTGGAATCAACTTTACTCCGAGCCAGACACCTGCTTTAGTGAATGTACTCTGATAGGTTGATTTGCAGAGCTGAATGATATGGAGGAGGAAGCCACCCAAAATGATGGACGGCTAGGCCGACGTCCTTTGAAGAATTTCAACAGGGAAATACAAGCACATCAGTTGTTGCTATCACATATCACTAGATTAATTGACCAATACAATGCATCTGCAAAGGTATTGTTCCTTGTTATGTGCGATAAGCTCCAGAAGCCTGCAAAAGAAGTGAGCATGCACATCTAATAGCAATATGCTTAGGCTCTCACACTGTTCTTTACTAGACCCTGAAATTTTAGCTGGGCCAAGCAAATTACTTAGATACTCGATCTTAAGGATTTCAGAAGCTTTGCTATGTTGGAACACGATGAGAGCGAGTGATACAGCTTCTTAGTCCAGGTTATAGGTAGTTAATATGCCTTGAAGGTTTCTGACTTGGCAAGGGAATAATTTGTACCATAGTGAATTACGTGCAGAGACTCTCAAATGCAATCGTAAGCAACTCTCAAATGCAATCGTAAGCTCTCCCATTTAAAGAGCTTCTCTGAACTTCAAGCTTGAGTCATTCAGAGTCTCTCCCCAGACCCTATAATGTGGGATTGTGACTGTTAGGATGTCCGTTATACATGAGGGTTAATTATCATTATCCCTTTCATAATAAAAAGTCTCAGACTGAAGTGCTTGAGAGTTACCATGGGAGCTCAATAGTCGGTCAGGATTATGTAAGTACAGTTATTTAACGTCAATGTGCAAAAGGTAATGATCTTTGTGGTTATATGCACAGTTAATGAAGCCTACTGGTTGTCCTGCAAGCAAAAGAGATGGCATCCGCAGGTCAATGGCATGTGAGCTACTGGCTGGCGAACTTCGTAATCTGAAATCTGCTGCTTCATGGCTAGTGAGCTACACAACCGACCGGTGACAGCACAAAACTGGCTGGAGGCTTTGTCAGTCGGTGAAACAATCAAGTAAGCAGACACTTTCCATGTCAGAAATCAAAGGAAGCATCAGTGAAGCGATAAATCCATAACTTGTATTTTGATGGGTGCTTGCAAATCTCTGAACGCAGCCGGCAGCCAATCGAAACCTTCTTCTTTGGGTGCAAATCAGGTGTGGGGATTATCTGTTTCTCATGTTCTCTTCTCCAAAGGGTGAGAGATTGGGGAGTAGACCACTGTATCGATGCAATACTAAATTGAGCTTGACTCTGAAGTCATCGGTTTTTAAACTCCATTAATCTATTTTCACACCCATGTAAATCAAAGAAATTATTTTATTCGATAAGTTATTAGCATACTCAAAACAAAACTACACGAAGGACCTTAACTTGCTTTTCCCTTCTCTTTAGCGTTCAAGATTCACAAACTTCAGATTCAAAATATAATTTGTGTGCTTATTGGTAATACTCGTGAATCCGCAAGAGATCAAGAATAAATCTCACCAAAATGCAGGTTTAGATCTATCCACAAAAAACTTGATGAAAGAAGATCCATATGAAAATCAAATTGATCAGATTCGAGAGCAATGCGTTGTGAGCAATCGGACCACGAATCGACCTCCGATATAAGTTTGATGAAAACTCAACGGCACCCTCTCTCCAAATTTTCTTCTGTCTTATTCTCTTGCTTCTATGTTTGATAAAAAAAAAAAGCGTCTTTTGCGGCTACGATATGTAAGATAGTGAGAAATCCTATTTCTCCATATGTATTATCATACGGGCTCAAGCTTATGGGCTTGCACTTCATTGGGCTTCCTCCACATGTGAGTGAACCCAATCAACAAATCTCCCTCTCACGACGATATGGAGGGATTCACCATCCCCGCTATCAATCGACAATATTCAAGCTTCTCCTTGGTAGAGTTTTCGTCATTATATCGGAACTATTATGGCCCGTATGGATTTTTTCAAGTTCCAACAACTTCTCATCTAGAACATCCCTTATCCAGTGATATCTAACATCAATATGTTTCGATCTAGAATGAAAAGTTGAGTCTTATCAAGATGAATCGCACTTTGATTATCACAAAATAACACATACCTTTTTTGCTTGAACCCAAGTTCTTCCAAAAACTTCTTCAACCACATCGCCTCTTTACTAGCTTCGATCACTGCAATAAATTCCGCTTCAGTTGTAGAAAGTGTAACACACTTTAGCAACCTTGACTTCCATGACACAGCCCCACCAACAAAAGAAATCAAATAACCGGAAGTGGATTTACCTGTATTAATATTTCCGGCCAAGTCAGAATCTATGTATCCAACTAACTTTAGTTTCCCGGTCCCAAAGCTGAGTTTCAAACTTGAAGTTCCTCAAAGATACCTCATGATCCACTTTACCTCGTTCCAATGCTATCTTTCCGGATTTGATAAGTAGTGACTAACAAATCTAATTGCATGCGCTAAGTCCGGCCATGTACATACCATCGCATAGATTAAGCTTCCCACAGCTGAGGCATATGGAACACATTCCATGTCTTTCTTCTCTTTATCGGTCATAGGACTTTGCTTTGTACTCAACTTAAAGTGAGCAGCAAAAGGAGTGCTAACCACTTAACCTTGTCCATGTGAAATTTTGAAGAACTTTCTCGATATATTTCTCTTGCGACAAGAATAACTTCTTAGAATTTCTATCCCGAGTAATTCTAATACCAAGAATTTGCTTCGTCGGGCCCAAGTCTTTCATGGCAAAAGACTTGCTCAACTCTTTCTTCAACAACGCAATTCGTGAAGCATTCATGCCAATAATCAACATATCATCAACGTAAAGCAAGATAATAATAAAGTCATCGTTAGAAAATTTTTGGACAAACACACAGTGATCCAAGAAAGTTTTCTTATAGCCCTGCTCAATCATAACTGACATAAACTTTTTGTACTACTGTCTTGGAGCTTGCTCAAGATCATAGAGACTCTTCTTTAGCTTGCACACATAGTCCTCTTTTGCTTTCACTTTGAAACCTTCTAGCTATTCCATGTATATCTCTTCCTCTTAAGTTACCATGAAGGAAGGCTATTTTGACATCAAACTGTTCAATTTCTAAGTTTAGGCTAGCTTCCAAGCCTAAAGCTACACTGGTAGAAGATATTTTTACCACCGGAGAAAATATATCATCAAAGTCGATATCCTTTCTCTGATCAAATCCCTTTACAACCAATCTAGCTTTGTACCGTGATTGTAAAGTATGTTCATCTTGTTTCAACATGTGTACCCACTTGTTCTTTAAAGCCCTTTTGCCTTTAGGCAACTTCATCGACTCATAAGTATGGTTATCATAAAGTAATTGCATTTCATCTTGCATGGCATCAAACCATTTGTTTTTGCACTCATCTTCTATTGCTTTTGCCTAACACTCTGGCTCACCCGCATCAATCACTAATATATACTCATTTGTAGAATATCCGGTGGAAGGTCGTCGGTCTCTGACAGATCTTCGGATTGGAACATCTGATGGAACATCTAATGGAGTTTCTAGTTTAGGAACAACATCATCTATCTCTACATGTTCTGGGATATGTGCATTGTCCGGAACATTTATTTCTAGTTGCTCCTCATCAACCTGTGTAGGAACCTATGTGTGAGGAATTGGATCCAAGTCAATCAAATCATCACTAACCTGTGGCGTTGAAATTATCTCTAATTTCTTAATATCCTCTAAAGTCCGATCTTCCATAAACTCAACATCTCTGCTTCTTATAACTTTCTTATCAATTGGATCATATAACTTGTAGCCAAACATATCCTGTCCAAAGCCATTGAATATGCATTGTTGTGTTTTCACATCAAGTTTAAATCTCTCATCTTTGGGAATATGCACAAATGTCTTGCACCCAAAGACACGCAAATAATTATAAGAAACATCTTTTCCTGTTCAAACTCTATCAGGAACGTCAAACTCTAAAGGAACACATGGAGTAAGATTTAATATATGTGCAACTGTACTTAAAGCTTCACCACAAAAGGATCTCAATAGCTTTGACTATGAAAGTAAACATCTTACCCGTTCAACTAGTGTCCTATTCATTCTCTCGGCTAAACCATTTAACTGAGGTGTCTTGGGAGGTGTCCTTTAATGTTGAATACCCTATTGTTTGCAATATTCATCAAAATGTCTAATATACTCTTCCCTATTATCGGTTTTGATGCATTTCAACTTCTTCCCTATCTGTCTCTCAACCGAAGCCCGAAACCGCTTGAAGGCATCTAATACTTGGTCTTTAGTTTTCAAGGTATAAACTCAAAGTTTTCTTGAATAATCATCTATGAAAGTAACAAAATAAAGAGAGCCACCCAGTGATTTTGTCTTCATAGGACCACAAACATCAGAATGCACTAAATCAAGTATACTTGACTTTCTCGAAGGAGGGGAGTTTTTGAATGCAACTCTATTCTGTTTTCCCGCTAAATAGTGATCACACTTCTTCAGTGCTGAATTTTTCATTCCTGAAAGGAGCTTCTTCTTAAACAATACTGACAAACCCTTCTCAATAATGTGACTAAGCCTCTTGTACCATAACTCAATTGTCTCTTCGTTGTCTACTGCATTAATTTTTTCCGTGGATAATTTTGCCTGCATAATGTACAACGAAGAATATTTATTGCCTCTAGCTACAACCATAGAACCTTTAGTGAGCTTCCACCGACCATCACTAAAGGTGTTGCAATACCCCTCATAATCCAACTTACTTGTGGATATTAAATTCAATCGAATATCGGGTATATGCTTAACATTATTCAATACTAACCTCATGCCATTGCTAGTCTCTAGGCACACATCATCAATGCCTACAACTTCAGCCGGCCCATTGTTTCCCATCTTTATAGATCCAAAGTCACCTGCCTTGTAAGATATAAAGAAATCCCTATGAGATGTAGCATGGATAGATGTACCACTATCGATTACCCAACTAGTCTCATGACATACAAGATTCACTGCATCACCATAAAAATAATGAGAAAATCTTCAGAAAGTGCAGCAACACGATTGTCATTGCTGTTATTATCACTTTTCGTCTCTTTACTTTTCTCTTTCTGTTTCTCTCTTTTCAACTTATGGCAATACCTTTGGATATGTCCCTTCCGATGGCAATAATAGCACTCAATATTTGCAAATTTATTAGATTTGCCTCTACTTTTACCGCTACTCTTATCCATGTTTTACGAACCTCGAGTTTCGCTTCTTCTCCTTTTCTCAACAACCAAGGCATCGGAGTGTGAAGAGGATCCCTGTGTCTTCCTTTGCATCTCTTCATTCAAAATACTACTCTTGGCCAAATCCATGGTAATCTTACTATCCGGGGCTGAATTTGACAAAGACGTTCGAAACGTTTCCCACTAGTCTAGCAAAGTATCAAGCAACCATAATATTTGTATCTCATCATCAAACGTGATTCCCATCGCAACCAACTTATTTATAATTCCTTGAAAAGAATTTAAATGGTCGGTCAAAGGAGTACTATCATGATGTCTCAAAGGCATCATCTGTTTAATCAGAAATAACTTGTTGTTTTCGGTCTTTCAAGCATATAATTGGTCAACCCTATTCTATAAAATTCGTACATGTGTCTCTTCAATGATATGGTTCAAAACATTATCATCCAACACTGTCTAATATAACCACACACTTGACGATGGCATATACACCATTCAACATCATATTTATTCTCCGGTTTCTCATAAGCAAACATAGGCAAATAATAATCCTTCACATATAAAAGGTCTTCTATTTTTCCTTTCCGGACATGATAATTTGAACAATTCAATGTAACTATTCTACTTGTATTCATTTCCATCGTTTAACGCAAGGCACAAAAAAAAGTCAGCAAGAACCAAAGCTTTGATACCACTTTGTTAGGATACTAGTGACAATCCAAACAATAATGAATTAGCACAATGGAATAAAGAAATCTCTCCTCTTGTGCAAACCTAATAGGAAACGATATAATAAAGCTATATATCCGACGGAATATATAAATACCAAGCACCCATGAACACAATGAAATTTTTACGTGGAAAATCTCTCCAATGTAAGGATTTAAGAAACCACGGAACCGGAGTCCACCCAAAAACTTCACTATGAACGAATTGGGTAGACAAAGTTTTTCTCTAGTTAATACTGGAGGTACATAGCAACAAATACATCAAGAATACCATTCTTGGTAATACACGTGAATTTGCAAAAGATTAATGATAAATCTCACCAAAATGCAGGTTTAGATCTACCCACGAAAAACTTGATAAAAGAAGACCCGGATGAAAATCAAACTGATCAGATTCAAGAGCAATGCGTCGCGAGCAATTGGACCACAAATCGAATTCTGATGTAAGCTTGATGAAAACCGAACGGCACTATCTTTCCAGATTTTCTTCTCTCTTTTTCTCATGCTTCTATGTTCGATAAAAAAAGAATGTCTTTTGCGGCTACGATATATAAGATAGTGAGACACCCTATTTCTCCATATGTATCATCATACGGGCTCAAGCCTATGGGCTTGCACTTCATTGGGCTTCCTCCACATGAGAGTGGACCTAGCCAACAATTTGTTCTTCATTTTAAACAAATGTAGACACTCCACCGCGGGCGGTGGCGGCGAGGGATAGTCACCGGTTGAAGGTTTTCATATTGAAGTATTTTAGTAATACGGGTCGGCTTAGGTATGGGTCGAGTATAGGCCATTAGATTTTTGTATTGAATGAAAATGAATTAAAATGGATTGAATGGATTAACATGGATCGGACCATTTTCGACCAACCCACTTATTTGATAGGAATAGCTAATATGACAGTTCTTGATAAATTGTTCCCTCTTGTTTTTCCTTTGAAGTTAAACTCTACTACATTTCCCAATGCGAAAGAAAAAAACATGAGCCATGCCATTCTTTTTCATGTGTGAAGGTTCGAGCTGAAAATTTCACACCAGTACTTGTCAACTTTATTGTATAATAGAATTTCATGACAGGAGACCCTCACAAAATATTGGCTACTTTCAAGTTCAGATCCAATTCAATGTTCCTCTTTAAGATCCTCTATACAAAACGAAGCTGTATCTTCTGAAAAGACATTGCTTGCGGATAAACGCGCAGATTTGGCATTTCCATGTGTTCCGGACATTCTTTCACAATCAAGTTGGTGTTGATGCTTTATTTTCCAAATATTAGGTGCCATCAATTTAAGACTGTATCAATTGGTGTGTTTTCCATGGTATGTCCAACTGAAGTTATGGATCTCGGGTCTTTAAGGTTTTTCGAGAACCAACTTTCCCTTTTGAGATTGTCGCGTGATTCTTATTAGTTACAAACACTTTCTCTAGGTAGAACGACACAGTGCTAAAAGTTATCTGTGGAGCTCACTTGAGCGTCAACAGTTTCGAAAAGATCATGCCAATATTTTTGAAAAACGATATTTTCAATGCCAACTCCGATCTATTTGGCTAGAAATCCAACGTAACCTTTTTTTATTTATTTATTAATATCGTAATACGATGTGGTTCACTAGAGGTCCTGTTAGCAATTAAAAAAAGATAAAATTTCAATATAACGTTTTAACAAATAAAAAATGCAAACTTAAATAGATAAAAAAATAAAAAGCTAAAAATTTATATATATAAAAAAAAGGTTGGCTGGATCAAGGGCCAAGCCCTTGCCGGCACCTTCATTGCCTAAAAAGCCATCGCCTCTTTCATCACTCGCCACTACCCACCACCGCCATGGTGAAGGCGGACACGACTGCGAAAGGCTTTTCGGCGACAGCCAATTGGGCCAACTGAGCTCAGGCTTTTATGTTTACATTTTGAGAATGTCTTTTAGTTAATTCGATAAGACTTGGAGATGCAAAGACATCGACGGGACGGGGACACCAGCAGGCTTAGTCCAAACAAAACAGTTCCGGTCCATAACTAGCACAACAAACAATCTTGGCTGCACCGGAAGTCATCGTTTCAAAGGAAATCTCCTAACCATGTTTGACGATTTCTAGTACATTAATTGACACCTATTTACATAGTCCGTTAACAAGCCAAAGATTATAAATTTCAGTTGGGATTGTTAATCCAGCCGTGAAATAATAGGCCCAATATTTTGCAGCCGAGGTTGAATTTCGCCAGACTACTGAGCTAGCAGCTCTGCTGATGCATGGGTGTTCCTCCTGTGAAGAGATAAAACTCGTGTTGACAGACACGAGCTCCTTCGTATCTTTCTGAGGCCATTGGTTTTTAATCTCCATTATAATCTATTTTCACGCCCATGTATATCAAAGAAAGATATTATGTAAAATGCTCTTTTATTACATAATTATTAGCATCCTTACCAAATAACTACATGAAGGACCTTAAGTTGCTATCCCTTCTCTTCAGGGTTCAATTATCCATGGAACAAAAGATAGTGTGTGTGATCTAAAATCAAACAAGAACTGATAATTTGCCCGTTGGAAAGCTCCAAATATTTTTTTTTTTTGTGGTAAAAGTAAGATATATATTGGCTTTAACCAAGGCGCAACTATACAAGAGCAAAGGGAGCCCGACACTACAAAAAAGAGGTCTTGCACTCGTGATGACACTAGTCAGTATCATTAGGAGTGCAAGAGTGTCGTGGATCCAAAAAAGGGACAAGGGTCCCTAAAGAAAAAGAGAAAGAGGCAGCCACAACATCTCGGCCAAAATACAACCAGAAGAGGGTTATAGGAAGACCCTCAAATCAGCAAAAAATAGTCGGATCAATAGCCCAAGCGGCTTGCATTCTTCTGTTCCGAGGCATGTCCTCAACGTGGTTGAAAGTGAGCGCTTTATCCTTCACAACCTTCTCAAGATGCATCATAATGGCAGTTAGATAGAGAGTTTGGTTACGGAACAAGATTTGGTTTCTAACCTTCCAAATGATGTGGCAAAGTGCTCCAAAGGAGAATCGGGCTATCTGTTGGTGGAAGTCGCGGCCACCTATATGCTGTATGGCCTAGTGCAGATTATTTTGCCAAGGCATATTACACCATGCAAGGTTGCACTTGGTCGCCCAAAATGAAGCAAGAATGGTTGTGTGGTGGCAGGCAAAGTATAAATGATCCACATTATCCGGTCTGCATCGACAAAAGGCACATGCCGCATCCGGTTGTAAGTAAGCAGTACCACCCGAGTGGGTAGTTGGTTCCGCATGGCCAGCCGGAGATGGAATGAATGCCTAGGGGCAAGTGAATGATTCCAAATGAAAGCATGCCACTGTACTTGTTGTCCTCTCGACCTCATGATGCTCCAGGCGGAAGCTATGGAGAACTCACCCGACGAGTGACCAAGCCAAGTAAGGAGATCGGAATGGCTCCGGTCAAGGGGTGGGATCTGCTCGGGCCATGTCCGAATGGTGTCCACAATCCGTGAATAACGACTAGGGGAGGCAAAATCATCAGCAACCGTAGCACTCCGAGGGATGCCCGAACGGTAAATGTCGATGTTAGAAAAAACTTTGTTAAGCGGGCCCGTGGATGCCAAGGATCAAACCAAAAAGAGACATTGCATCCTCTGCCCAAACGCCAAGTAAAGAGATGCAGAAAATCCATCCTTAGGTCAAGTATCTTTTTCCATGCCCAAGAACAGAACGTCGGCTTAGTCACAATCCAAAAATTCTTGTTCTTTAGAAACGTGGAATGAATCCATTTGCACCATAACGATTCCCTGCCGTGAACAAAGGCCATATATGTTTAAGCATATATGTTGGTTCCTCTTGTCACTTAAAAGCATCATTTGCAAGCAAAATCCCCTCATGAAGAAATGAAAAAGATTATCTTTGTTGAGAACAAGATCGGCCCCTTCGAAATGGATTGTCACAAATGGAAACCCATAATGACCATGTGGCAAGTCATAGCACAAGTCAAATCTGCCGGGTTGAGGAGGTCTTGGGTGCAAACCACACATATCGGTGAAATATTGGACCAGTTCCGCTCTTACAGCAGTATAGGCAGTATGAACAAGAATAGTGTAAGGCAATCCAGTGTCGAAAACAAACCCACCTGTATGATCTGATCTTATCCGAAAAACTTTGGGATTTATATAAGGCGCTTTGCACATACACTGATACCCATGACTCTTACTGCATATTGCGTCACATAAGGAATTAGTGGTGTCGTCCGGATTGGTGCCCGAGGAGGTCCACCGATTGATGCATCGTCCCCAAACTGGAGTAACGTGTACGTCCCAAGCTGGGAGTGCATTGAAAGCAAGCAATAGGACAAACGTCCTTCAGTCTCATTACCATATTGTGAAAAGATGGACCGCGGCCCCAATCCCAATCCGAATGCTCCAGACAGGGAAAAATTTTGTCCCCTCTTGGCCCATCAAAAATTGTAGTTGTCTAGACCACAACAAAAAACGGTGTTATGCAATTCTTTAACAGATCTAGTACCGTCTAGAAAGCCAAAGGTGTCTAACCCGACCTGCCCCTTGCTATAGCAATTGAAACATCCATTTGAGAAGCCCAGCGTTGTAAATGCAACTGCCATTGAATATTATGCTAGGCGAACAAAGGGGATCATTATGAGCTAATGGCCGATATGTTCATGATTTACTTCTGTCGAAGTTACCTTGGCTTGTGAGGAAGCAGTTGGTGCATCCTTCACATTGCGTCCAAGTAACATCACTAGCCGTACTTACTACTAGCGAGATAGGGAATAGAGGAGTGCCGACTGTCATGGTGGTTTTGTAATAACTAGAAGCATGCATACCGAATCTAGGTTGTAGCGTATTTGGGGCCATGCTCTGTCGACACTTTTCGACCCCCAGAACTCAAAGAAGCTGCAAATTCGAGTTGGTGCACACAAGTTTGAGATATCTTGACAATTCTATAGTATCTTTCTTCTTGGGTGAGGTTCTTAGGAAAGAGTGTTTTGTCAAATCGATCTATTGGGATGAGCTTGAAGTTGAAGCCGGTGGATCCAAAGGGTCTAATGGAAATGAGACAACAAATGAGGAAGACCGCTGATGTGAGATTGGATATTGTCATTGTTTGGTAGTTCGTGCGTGTTACTCAAATGGATTCTAGTAGAACATTCGACGCTTCTCACTCTAAATGATATGATGGGAAGAATTTGAATGCAACAGATCAATTAATGGTAAGATCTTGTATTTCCATCTAGTTAATACACTAAGAGTTAAAGACATTTAAATTTATGATCTGCCTTTAAATGCGTGATATCCTCTTTCAAAGTCAACTCATCTTAAGGAGGTTCTACATGGCACTTCGTGTAGCGTCCGTTATGTAGAGAAATAAAAACTTAGTCCATGCATGCGATGTAGAAGTATTAGTGATTCTTTTAGAAAGCTAACGTCGTACACTGAGAATCAAAACACCTAATGCAAGGGGTTTCTACTCTTTTAGGATTAAATAAATAAATAAATAAACCCTCAAACCGAAACGATTGTGCTACATTTATCCCAAACCAACCGTTCTTTTGACTCACAAAAAAATCCCAAACGGGGATACCCGTGACAAATTTACCAAAACCCTATAGCCAAATTGAGATAAAATTATGGATTTTAGTAGATTTTCTAATCTTAGTTTATTTTCTTCGGATGTGGTTTCCCTGGACCGCATTGTTTAGGAGATTTGTAATTGTCAATTTTTCACATCGGATTCACGTCAAATGACGATCATCTAAACTGCTTGCCACGTGTGTTTCCACATCAACAATTTAATGGTTTGTTGGACAAAAGCTAACACATGTGAGATCAGTTACAAGTGTACCAATTTAGATTTTTTTTTTTCATAAAAGTTAATTTGTAGTAAATGTGACACATGCATACCGACTAGGGATTTTTCATGATAATAAAATTAATTTGGGCTCCTCCCAAGTTGATCCCAGTCCGGTTGGCTCAAGTAGAATGATCCCTGGCCGCATACCACACTTATTGGGCGTTTCGCAGTTACACCAACCACATGGTGAGATCCGGTATAACATTCAAACTTAATGTCCGTCTCACAAAACAGTTACACCAGCAGAGGTGTGTTGACACCTAATTTTGGCGTTCCCCGTGTTATATATATTTATTAAACAATAGCATGTCTAATTTATTTTTGTCTTATTGCAAAATAGAAAAATAAAAAATATATATAACTATTTTTTTATATAAAAAAAGAAAGAAAGAAAGAAGAAAAAAAAAAAGATGAAATGATAAGCTATTGAATATGCATATTTTCTTGTTGTACTATAGAATAATAAAAAAAAAATTCAAAAATCAAATTTTATTTTATTATTTTATTTCATTTTTTTTAAATAAAAAAGAAAAAAAAAAAAAAAGAAAAAAGAAAAAATCGGATCGGGCCAGTTTAACTCATGCCCGCGAGCCATGTCCTTTTCTCGCTCGGGCTCGCTCGGGTGTGGGCCCATTTTGCATGGGCCTGTCTTGCCTTCCATTATTTTTCCTTTTCTCGGCCCAACTTCCTTCCCTCTATTTTTCTTTCCCACGTGGGTTTGGGCAGACAGCCCATCTTCCCTTCTTTTTTTTGTCCTTAGCCTTCATCTTCCATTTGTTTTGTTAGCCCACTTGGCCCCTCACACACTCACGTCACCTTCAGTTTCACCACACATTTCACGTGGTCAATCATCAGTACACGTCTCTATCAACCAGAATTCACGCCTGTCCACGGAAATATACTTGCGGAAGGAGGCAAGAAGAATATAAAGCAAGGAGGAGTGGGCAGGCGGGGGGTTCGCGCAGGCTCCAAAAGGTGGGATCGGCGACCAAAAAAAAAAGGGAAGGAAAACATAAGCAGGCACAGAGAGGAGATAGAGAAGAGTTGAGGGGGAAGGTGCGAGTTATACGGTTGAAGGGGAAGAACCCTTCTTCCAGTTGATCTCCCGAGTTCATCAGCGGCTTCGTTCATAAAGGTTAGTCTCCTCTCTCGAGTTTGGTTGCACCGTTTCGGCCACGACACTCGCCGGTCCGAGAGCTTCGATTTCTCGGACCGGCGAGCCTTGGGTTTCGGTGAGTTTTAGCCTAGGTAACGAGTTAGTTCACTTCCATCATAGCTTACTGTTTGTTGTCCGAAGTCGAACGGTTGTCTCGGCCTTGCCTTGCTCATATTTTCCATTGCGACCAGCCCACGTCCTAAACGAAATACCCTCGCTTTCGCCATAGACTTTCGCGCAGAATAGTAATCGCTTCACGCTTGCTAGCCCCTATATCATTTGTTTGTCTGCTGCACCTACTTTGTCATGCTCCGTGGACCGTCGTTTGGGACGATTGGCTGTCTGGGATGGCCGGCCCGACGCCAACCAGATTTCTGCCCGTCGCAGCTGAATGCGAGGGCACTTCAGATGAACGGACGCATTCGCGGGTCCGTCTCGGGTGTAGACGCAAAAAGAGGACGAACGGTGAGACGATGCGAGCCCGAGTCCGAGCAACGCGGACGTGAACGTAGGCGACGCGAGTCTGAACGTAGGTGACTGCGAGTTCGGGCTGAAGCGACGCGAGCCCGAATCGAGGCGAGGCGAGGCCAAACAAAAGCGACGCAAGTGTGAATAGAGGGTGACGCAAGTGTGGGCGGGATGACACTTGAGCTCGAACCCACAACGGCGCCAACGCGAAGAGGGAAAAGAGATGTAGGATCAGATCAATGGCGCCTTGCGAGGTAGGCGGACCAAGGCTAGCGGGTTGTGGCGGTAGTTGTTGGCGCCCCAAGGCGACTGTACGGTGAGCGAAACCCGGCTTGGTGGCGAGATGGTCCACAGGAGCGTGACCTAGCGGTGGCGGCAAACGGTTCCCGGCGTTGCGAGGACAAGGCGGGCGAAGGCTGTTGGAGTCATTGGCGTGGCGTCGTCGTCGGGTTTGCAGAGAGGTTAGGACGTCGCATGAAGAAGATGGTGAACAGCACCAGCAAGCCCTTCCACGTTTTTTTTTCTTCTTCTGTTGGTTGTCGTGTGGGCTGGCAAAATAGGGAGGTTGGGCTGGGAAAGATAAAATACGAGAAGAAGAAGAAGAAGAAGAGTGGGCTGGCGTGAAAAAATAAAAGGAGAAGGAGGAGTGGGCTGGCGTAAAAAAAAAATAAAAGGAGAAGGGAGAATGTGCTGGCATGAAAGAAAAAGAAAAGGAAAGTTGGGCTAGGCGTGTAGAAGTTTGGGTCAGGTCAGTTGGGCTTGTTTTATTTCATAATTGTAGTTGGGCCCGCATCAAAGCTGTGGAAAGAAGTTCGGGCCTGGGGTGTTCTGTGAAGGGGCCGAAATGAAGAGGACTGAAGGAGGTCTTTTGGGCTCGCGTAAAAATAAGAAAAAAAGAAAGGAGAGTGGGCCTGCGCCGGTTTTGTGCAATCCGGGTCCGGCCTGGTCCTCCATCTCGGACCAGATTAGGTCCAATGACCTGATCCAGGTCCGGGTCCGAGAACCCGACCCGGACCCGATCCCTTATTAAAAAATAATAAAATAATAAAAAATAATAAAATAAAATAATAAAAAATTCGAAAAAATAATAAAAATTAAAAAAAAATCAGAAAAATTTCAGAAAATTGAAAAAATGGTTTTTTTGACCTTTTTACCCCTAATGTGAATTTTAAGCCCGAAATTGGCGTTGATTGAAGACCGATGTCCAGTCCGGTCTGATAATTGTTGTAATTCGACTTTCGAGTCGAAATTGTTTGTTTAAATATTGCCATTATAGATTTGGTTTGCATGTGCTTATCCTGATCTTTATTTGGCATATTTATCTTATTGAGTGTTTACATACACTGTCTTTTGAAAAATTGCACATTAATCGCTTTCCCTATAGTTAGGTTAAGGATAAATAGGTAATTGCACAAAATGACTGAAAACATTATGCATGATCATTTAATATTGGTTAGATACCTGGTGAGTTTAAAATGATATGCAGAATGTGTGGTTACCTTAGGAAATATCAACCGGTTAGGTACCGAAAGGGCGCTAATTATCTAATTAGCGTAAACAAGTCCCCGAACTTAGAAACTCTGGTTGCGTAAGAATCGAGATAACCCTCCCGTGTCTCGATTGGTTTCTAGCCGACTCCAATAGGCTAGTGGCGACTCTTAATAGCATTTTAATTTGCTAATCGGTAAAAAGAAATCCAATGTCACGCGAGGTAGGACTTGGGAGAGTCCACGCCATTGATCTATGGCAATACCTCTAAACCCCGCCGGACCCTCCGCGGGAGGCCGAAGGCGAGGTCGCGACAAGGTGAAAAACAGAAAACCTTCCAAATTTATTCTCTCGCGGTGCCGCTTGCGAACACAATGTACATTGTCGCAATCTAAAACGACGCCATTTTGGACCATTATTTTCTTACCGAAATTTTAGTTTAGTTATATTAAAGAAAATTAGGCTGAATTAAATAAAAAAGAACCCAAAATTTGGTTCTTCCTGCCGCACCCACCAAGAAGGGCTTGGCCCTCCCTCCTGCCAAGCCATTTTTTTTTTCAATGAGCTTTTTTATTTTTTTAATCTAATTAAGTTTGTATTTTTATTTTGTCATATTTTATTTGAAATTTTGGGCTTTTTTTTATTGTTGATTGGACCTTCGGTGAGCCATATCGGCTTAAAATATTAATAAAAAATGGCCACATCGGATTTTCGGCAAAACAAATTGGAGTTAGCACTAAAAAGATTGTTCCTTTCGAAATTTTTTGTACTAAAGTGAGATTCATATACAAATTTAGAATGAGAAAGTTGGGAGAAGTTCTGTCTTTAATGAAATTGCTTCTGTTTTCTCGAAGTTCTTGCAATTGCCTGGTAAGGGTAAAGACTATGTAGCACCGACACTCTCCAACAGCCCCCATATCGTGTTCAACACTCTCTATCACTCTTTGACATGCGACCTATACGTGGTTAGTGCTCCAAACACGCCATCGACATATGGGTCCAAGATCTCGACACGCCATTTCGACACGCACGGGTCAATTTTAAGCATTTTCAATAAGTTAGAAGTCAAAATATGTATAAAAAATATATATACTTAAATAATATATCTAGCCACCCCAATGTTAATATACCCGGCCAGCCAAAAAACCCCTAATTGTGAATCCCTTACAAAAGAAGAAGAAGAAGAAGAAGAAGAAGAAGAAGAAGAAACTCACCGAATAATTTATCATGCATATATAGAAACATACATTTAATATAAAACATGCCACGTGTCGGGATTCTTTATTTTTTGAGAAATGACGTGTCGGCGTGTCATGTCGTATGTCGTATTGGTGCTACATAGGTTAAAGATGATCACTTTTTCTCAATGTTGTCCTGGTCTTTTTTATTGTTCATACCCGTAGTAAAAGCTCTGCGGCTTCTTATGTAGATTCTAAGAGAAACGCTGGTGACTGATACAACACCAAAAACCATTAGCACCTGTGACCCTGACTAGTTCTCAAAGGTAGAGTTGCTAAGTTGGTATATGACATAAAGCCTTCTCCCTTTAAGAAACAAATAACTACTTTGATGTAATTAAATCATATGAATATTTCTATAGCTTCCTTACATCTGCATAAGGAGGAGATCTTCCATAAATATGGAGTCGGTATATGACATGAATCAACTTGATATTTGCTTTGTCATAGGTTTGAATCTATTGATAATTTGTTGTCTTTCATGGAAGTGAGATCTGCTAAAGGAAAAGGCATCGGGATTCCTCAATCGCTTCGTGCCGCTGCCCGTGTGCTATCCTGCGGCTCTCTTGAAGGTGTGAATCATATTTTTCTCCTCGCACATAGTTCTGTAGTCTTCGGAACTAACTTTACTCTGAACCAGACACCTGCTTTAGTGAATGTACTCTGATAGGTTGATTTGCAGAGCTGAATGATATGGAGAAGGAAGCCACCCAAAATGATGCCGGCTGTGGCCGACGACGTCCTTTGAAGAATGTCAACAGGGCGACACAAGCACATCAGTTGTTGCTATCACATATCAATAGATTGATTGACCAATACAATGCACCTGCGAAGTTATTGTCCTTGCTTGCTAGGTGGGATGAGCTCATGGTTTGCCGAAGGTCTAGTCAGTAATAAAAAAATTAAAAAGTTCAAAATAAAATATTAAAAAATGAAGAATAAAAATGTAAATAGATTAAAAAAAAGTTAAAAAAAAAAAGGTTGGCTGGAGGGTGGGCCAAGCCCTTGCCAGCCCCTTCATCGCCTACAAACCTTCGCCTTTTTCATCAAATGCCACCGTCCACAGCAGCCGCTGCCGCCATGCAAAGGCAGACATGCATGACAGCGAAAGGCAATACGGCAACGGCCATTTGCGCCAACTGAGCTCAGGCTTTTATGGTTACATTTTGAGAATGTCTTTCTGTAAATTCGATTAGACTTGGAGATGCAAAGACGTCGACGTGACGGGGACACTAGCTGGCTTAGTCCAAACAAAATAGTTCCCGTGTATATAACTAGCATGACAAATAATCTTGGCAATACCAGAAGTCATCGTTTCAAAGGAAAACTCCTAACTATGTTTGATGATTTCTAATACATTAATTGCACCTAGTTGCATAGTCCGTTAACGAGTAAACAATTATAAATTTCAGTCCGGCCAATATTCTTTAGGTTTGGGATTGTCAATCTAACCGTGAAATAATAGTGCCGATATTTTGCAGCCGAGATTGAATTTCGTCAGAATACTGAACTATCAGCTCTACTTCTGCATGGTTGTTCCTCCAGTGAAGAGATAAAACTAGAGTTGACGGACACGAACTCCTTCCTATCTTTCTGAAGCCATCGGTTTTTAATCTCCATTATAATCTATTTTCATTTTTCACGCCCATGTATATCAAAGAAAGATATTATGTAAAATTCTCTTTTATTGCATAATTATTAGCATACTCAGCACAAAACTACAAGCAGGACCTTAACTTGCTAGATGGAATTGGCACACTTTATGTACAAAAGATAATGTGTGTGATCTAAAATCAAACAAGAACTGATAATTTGCCGGTTGGAAAGCTCCAAATATGTTGGTTCTGCTGTCACTTATAGGCATCATCATCGAGCAAAATCCCCCTCTGAAGAAATGAAAAAACCGTTTGCCGTCGAAAGCAAAAGATCGGCCCTTCGAAATGGATCTTCATGAATGGAAATGTATAATTACCATGTGGCAAGTTATAGCACAAGTCAAATCCCATGGGTCGAGGAGGCCTAGGGTGCCAACAATAATTATTGGTGAAATACTGAATTGGTGCGGCTTTTACCGCAGCATAGGCAGTACGAACAACAATACTGAAAGGCAATCCGGTGTCGAAAACAAACCCACCTGTGTGGTCCGGTTTCATCCGAAAAAATGCAGGATCTATATTAAGACGCTTTCCAGCGACACCAATACCCATGATTGTCACTGCATATTTTGTCACATTTGGAACTAGCGATGTTGTGCGGATCACTGCCCCAGGAGGTCCACGGATTGATGCATCATCCCCAAACCTGAGTAACGTGTAGGCCCCATTCTGGGAGTACATTCAAGGTAAGCAATAAGACAAACGTCCTTTAGTCTCATTGCCATATTGTGAAAAAGATAGACCGCGGTCCCAATCCCAATCCGAATACTCGGGATATGGAATAAGTTCGGCCCCTCATGGCCCATTGAATATTATGGTTGTCTAGGCCACAACCAAACACAGTGTTAGGGAATGCTTTGACAGATCTAATACCATCCGAAAAGACAAAGGTGTCTAATCCGACTTGCCCCTCCATGTAAGAAGTCCCCAGTGTCGTACATGCAACTGCCATTTACTACTTTCCTAGGCGAACAAAGGGGATCATTAGGAGCTAAGGGCCGATATGTTCGCAATTTACTTCTGTCAAAGTTACCTTGCCATACAGGGAAGAAATTGGTGTATCCTTCACATTGCGTCCAAGTATCATCATTAGCCACACTTACTACTAGGGAGATAGTGAACGGAGGAGTGCCGACTCTCATGGTGGTTATGTAAAAATCACTAGCATGCAAAGTGGTTTTAGGTTGTAGTGTATTGGGGCCATGCTCTGCCGACACTTTTCGACCCTCAGAATTCAAAGAAGCTGCAACTTCAAGTTGGTGCACACGAGTTCAATATATCTCAAAGATTTTATAGTCTTTCTTCTAGGATGAGGTTCTTAAGGAACAGTCTTGTGTCAAATCGATCTATTGGAATGAGCTTGATGTTGAAGCCGGTGGATCCAAAGGGCTCAATGGAAATGAGAAAACAAATGAGGAAAGCCACTGATGTGAGATTGGAGATCGTCATTTTTTGGTAGTTTGTGTGTTCTTCAAATGATTTCAGATAAAAACATCTCACGCTGTTAGTTCTCACTCTCAAATATATGACGAGAAGAATTTAAATGCAACAAACCTGTTAATGGTAAGATCTGGTATTCCATGTAGTTAATACACTAAGAGTTAATGCGTGATATCTATATTTAATGGGTAATATCCTCTTTCAAAGACAACTCATCTTCAAGAGACAGAAGAAAGTTCTACTTTGTTCTCCCTTTTAATGCGTGATATCCCTTTCCAATATATACTCGTAGTTTTGGCACTTTGTGTGTAGCGTCGCTTATGTAAAGATACGAAAAGTTGAGTCCATGCATACAATGCAAAAGTATCAGTGATTCTTTTAGTAATGCAAGGGGCTTCTATTCTTTTGGGATTTATACCAAATAAAAAAAAAATCAAACTGGTACATTTGCTCCACATTTTTTTTTCAAACCAACCATATTTTGTCTCATAAAAAATCTCAAATTAGAACACCCGTGACAAATCTATCAAAACCTTAGGGCAAATTTTGAGACAAAATTAGTGATTTTAGCAGATTTTCTAATCTCATATTATTTTCTGTGAATATGGCTTCACAAGACTACGTTGTTTAGAAGACTTATCTATGTTAAATTTCCACATTGGATGCACATCACACGACGATCAGCTGAACTATTTGCCACATGTATTTTCACTTCAGCTATGAAATGAGAATATTGGACAAAAGCTAATACATAGGAGATATATCACAGGTACACGGTTTAAATTTTCTTTTGTGTCATGAAAATTAGTTTGGAGTAAATGTGGCACATGCATACCCATTTGGGATTTTTTTGTGAAACGAAAATTAGTCCGGATTGAATGTGACATGAATATACCGGTATGGGATTTTTGCTAGTATTAACCCATTATTTTTTATGGAGTTCAATAATAGGAAAAAATAAGTTTATGTACAACCACACTAAAGTGTTGTGAGGTAAAGTCACATAAATATAATAAAACTTAGCATTGCTTAACAATTTAAAGCTCTTACGGACCAATTTAATGTCTAGACCCCTTCAACTGTCATATTCATGCTCCAAAACACCAAAAGGAATTTAGCATGCAAAACTCGTACGATTTTACTTTCTCTTAACATTAGCAAAAGGAAAATGGTTTATAAGGTTGAAGGTTGAACGGGATGAAAAGAAGAGGAGTAATGGCAGTTCAAATTTCTAAAAAAAAAAAACCGCGTTTTTTAATTTAGCCCCTAAACTCTTTTTATTTTTATTTTTAAGACAATCCCTCGACTTTTCAAAATTGATGCAATTTCATCTTTTTGTTTATTGTAGAGTCATGTCAAGAACTTTTTTTTTTTTTTTTGGGACGTAGATTGCAAAATGTGCAATATGGGACCTAGAATATATGTGGACTGCGAGTAACGAACGTAAAGCTTGGTGGTGATGGTATCTTCCCTTGCATTGGGCCTGTTTGAGATGTCTTGAAAAATAATGTAATGCAAGTGCTTTCTCCAGTAGCTTTCCTACAAGGTGCCTCATCTTCCTTTGGTTTATTGCACGTCGAAAATCTCATTTGACAAATCTAGTAAGCGCACCATATCTATTCAAACTTAGTGGTGGTGATAGGGTTTTCTGTGGTGATGACCACGTCAGGTTTGGTGGCGGTGGTGACGATGGGCCGAGCTCGGCGGTTGTGATGAAATTGAATTTTCATTAACCTCTACTGGATGAAAGGATGGGATTGCACCAATTAAAAAAGAAATAAAATGAAAAAAGAGAAGTTCAAAGACTAAATTAGAGAACAACAAAAATTACGAGGACTGTGGCGTTATTGCCCAAAGTAATTTCATTTTGACTATTTTTTCGAATATCCATTTTGTAAACCCATAAGTTATATTCAAATATGGAATCTACAAAAATAACATGGCCAGCTCCCCTCAATTTGAAGTAGTCACTTTATCTGGGCTCTACTTGTTCCATTAATGAAAATGATTTGGAAGAAAACATTCTGCTTATTGCATGAAAAATAAGTTTACTTGAAGTATCAATCGATGTAAAACAGATTGACGACCAATACAATGCATGCATGGCCACTTACATTGTCGTGGGTGGTTATCTAATGCGTGTGTATTATATATTGGAAGGGTAACTTAGTGTTTGGCCGGTGTTGCGCGTCGAAATCCTTCGACGGGGCTTTCTTGGTTATGAGTTCGGGGCCCAAAATGACTATAGCCTAAAAGAGATTGCTAACGTGAGAATCTTTTATTGAACTTAATCCGTTCGTTTTCCGAAAAGGAGTTATGGGTCAGTTTTGGACAGAGAGTGTCAAATGCAATAAATGTCTTTATTAACATAAAAGCCGTGTTCGAGACTCTTAATAACTTCGACAACCCAACACGTGCAATAGTCGAGGTGTGCAGCAAGCTTCGACACGACTCTGGAATTAAATCAGCGAGGTCGAACAAAAATGTAGGGCACAATGCTGGAATTCAATCAACAGCACTGGACGGGGGATTATAGGACACAATACCGGAATTGAATAGACGGCACTCGACAAGATGGATGAAGGGTGCAGCATCGGAATTGAATCAACGGCACTGAACCTAGTGAGCAGGCGTCAGAATCTAATCGACGACACCCGACTCTGGATATGAAACTCGCCGGAATTGAATTGACGACGGGAATCGGGAAAGCTATAGCTAGACTAGGCTAAAGGCTTAAGAGCTTAGTTGAAAAGATAAGTGTTTTTGAGTTTGTTGTGTGTGTTTGTTTTTGCTACTACAGGGTGTTTATAGGCAGACTCTTTGATAACCGTCGAGCGGTTTCTTCCTTCGGCCCTACGCTTTATCCTTTTCCATAAGCCACGTGGATGGCGGTGTCCTAGTCTTCGCCCCCTTTCTTTTTACCTCGTGGGGATTACCGCTAATCTTTTGACAACCGCTCGATCGTGGCCCTTCTCCGTGCGCTTTTCTTGTTACGGAAGGAAATGGCGCCAGCATTTATCCCGACACGTGGCACCTTTTTGATTGGTACGTACCTTGCTTTAGTGTTCCTTCCTATAGGCGATTGTCGCCCCCCTCATGTGCTTGTCACGAGCCCTCTTGGATTTTTTAGGTGTCAACACATGTCACCTTTAAAAGATGTAAATCGAAGGTTTACCTCTTTTAAAATATTTGTCTACGATTTGATGGTCTCCCACTGTAAAAGTGATGATTACGCTTTTCCCTTGATCCGTTTTCTTGAAACACACTCCTTTCGACTTTGTACATTGCATTAGCTCCTTTCGTCTTGCTTTTAAGGATCTTGAAAAAATCTTTCACTCGTCGTCTTTCTGCGTTCAAGGTTTTTCCTAATCCCTAAACCCTTTTTCGAGCATTCCAAGCTTTCATGGCGACCAAAACCCCCGAGTTCCTTTCTCGCCGAGTTCATCGCTTTTTGCCCGATGAGATCATCAATAGTAATGATGCTGATCACTGTTTCCTCAAATTATTAAACACTCAACGAGAGTATGCCAGTCTCGTTCTTGGGCCCGATCTCCCACGATCATCATCACACTCCAGCGTCTCTTCAATCTTGCTTTCCAATGTGAGCGGATGAACAACTTCCGATTCAAGCTTCTCCACCGAAGGACATTTGGTCCATGCTGCTCAATGATTCGAGGAGCTTTCCGTTATTCGATGACAGGGCTTACACCTGGTTCCAAAGGCTTCAAGAGGATACTCCAACAGTTGTTCTCTAGGAAACGGCGCAAATAAGGACAGCGATTGAGGTTAGCATGCTGTCCCATGATTTGAATAGGGGCCTCAGATCCGTTATAAGTTTCCGGCCTTCCTCTACCAATTGTTTTTTCTTCCCATGGGGTCCCATGTCCGTGACCCTTCTAGATACCTTCGCTATCGCTGGCCTTTCCCTTTATAGGGCCTCTCGTCAAGAATCTGGGAAAATCAAAGGACTGCCCCATCTCCGATGATACTCTTGTCTACAGGGAAGTTCATCGATGCTCATTGTAGAACATCCGGGCTGTTTCCCTCGAGGAGCGAACGGCTTTCCTTCTCTTTTGGTTGGTCAAGTATCTATTCTTTAGTCCGACTCTCAAAGTGTCCAAGGATTATTTTGACCTTGCCTTACTTCTAGCAAAAGGGAATCTTGTCGCTCTTGGCCCTCTTACCTTGGCGTCTCTGTATAGAAGTATTTCTTACGCTTCTCGACTAATGTCAAATTCGAAGAAGACAACGTGTTGTCGCCTCAGCTCTGGATTCTTCAAGCCTTGGGTAGCATTCTATTTTCCTTTCATGTTCGAGAGCATTCCTTCCTTCGATCCTAACGGGGTTCCTTTAAAACTTGGTATACGATTGCTCCAAGCTACCCCTTGAAGGCCCCTGGTGATGTTCAGCTTTTCCGTTTCTTCCTTCGATAGCCCTCTCATGAAGGCTGATCGAGTAGATTTCTTCCCTTATCGCTCGGGTGAATTCGACTTGTTTCAACTCTCGGACCTTGAAACGGCTCAATCATCGTGACTTTGGACCTTTGTCCTATTCCCTCGAGATCTTCCAATTCGACTTTGTCTTAAGGGAAGATTCTAGCCTGGTTTTGAACCATATTCTCCTTATTCTTGCGCCGAGGCAGTTCGGCCTTTCGATAAGCGGTGCCTATGCATGCCTTATCTTATGGATTTCCCATCGATGGACAAGAAGGTTTATAACATCGGGATCGATGGACCGTTCGCCTGCTGTGCCAAGATCACAACCATGATGTATCGGTGGTTCTCGGGGGACATCCCAACAGCACTACGTTCTAGTCCCGGCGTGACTTTTGAGTTTACGACCCGGTGGACGTCATTCGCCTTCGAGAGCCCTTTTGAAGATGCGATCTCGTCCATACTCACGAGTAGCCGGATACGGCCCTTTAGTCATACCTAAAAGAAAACCGGGAAAAAGGGTGCAACCAAAACCCCTTCAATTGGTAGTCGCAAACGCCCGACGATCGTTTCTAGTAAGTCTCTTTTCTTTCTGATTTTCTCAATATTACTGGCCCGGAGTAACTTTGCTTTACCTTTACTATTAGGTGAAGACTCATATGACAAGGCTGATGAGGAAACGCTTACCTTTCTCAAACGGTGGAAGACGGGAGCAAAAAAGAGCAAATCCCCGATGGAGTCTCCAAAGGTTTCCCAGTATGTCGAAGCTCCTCCTACCGCGGGCTCCGAGAATCCTTTCGATAGTCTTGCTCCATATGTTGAGAGGCCCGGCAACATTGCCGTTGCTGGAAGTTCGTCGACCCTCTTGTTTCTTTCGCGGCTTCCTCGCCTATAGAGCCCCAATGGGAGTCTTATTCGCTAGCCCTTGCCATTGTCTCGGCTTCGATGGTCGAAGCTCCTTTGATGGCTGAAGATCCTACAATAGCTGAAGGTCCTTCATCCGCGGATGCTATCCGGGATCTTCCTACCGCTTCTCCCCTTCTATCACCCGTCGAAGACGTTCAAACCTATCTTCTTTGAGTCTTCTCGATTTTCAGATCACCCGAGTATGCCTCAACCAAGAAGCTCCTCCGACTCAGAGACTTTCGGCAAGTTGGGAATTATATTGTCTTGCTCCCTGGACCTTGTTCATTCAGGGGTGGCCTCCTTTGTTGACAATCCATCGAATATTCAAAGTATCAAGTCCGTGATGGAGTGGTCGGTCAAAGAGGAAGTCACGTGAGAAGCTTCTGTGGGGTTTAGTTCGCAATAAAGCATTCTTGGAACACTTTCCTACTCCCTTTGTGCATTTTCGGTAGTGTTGGGACAAGATGTTTGCTCAGTCGAACTTTCCCGATCAGCTCTTCTCTCCTAGCTCCGAGACCCAAGAAGCGGGACAACTTGTGACTCAAGGGGAGCAGTCCCTTCAATCTACCATTGACGAGCTTGCTGCCTTGGACGAGAAGGAAGCTGTTCTGGAGCAATAGAGGCTAGCGATAGAGAGGGAACTAGAGGAGACTCGATGTCGACGATCGATCAGACTTCTCGTCGATCTTCCATAGAAGACCAACTCAAGACGTCCGTAGCCTCTTTGGAGGAGAAGAAACGAGTCGATTGCGCTCGGGTAGTGCAGGCAGAGATAGATTGGCGTCGTACTAGGAACATGTACATAGATAAAAATAGGAAGTTTGAGCGTTTACTTTGTGATTTGCTTGAGGTGATCAAGATAGCCCCGTATCCTGATAATTCTTAATGAAATTTCGCCCCTTTCCTTCCTTATTTCTCGCGTCATACTCTGCCACGATCTATGTAATTGTCCACGTTTGAGTAACTGCCATCATCATCCCGAGTCGGTTACTCCAAAATCCCTTATAAATGATGATTGCCCCCAAATGCCAACCCACACGAACCTTGTCACAAAGTCCATATGAGTACTCACGCAGCTTCCCGCTTATCGCGCTACGACGCTTTTTCCAACAATGAAGCCAAGAAAGAACTCTCCTTATCTTTCATGGATCATCGATCAGGAAATGGTCACACTATTTTGGGTTCGCATCTCACAAGTTTGCCGCCTTCTTCCTCGCTGATTAATTGCTTTCCCATTTGCTCCGAGGAAATCTTACCCTTCGACGACCATCATTTGTACCTCCGCTTGGTTGTCGAATAATCATAGATTTTCTTCGTATCCATCCTTCGACCACCAATTTTACATCCGGGTACAAACGATTGGAAGGGGAGGCAACTACCATCCAGGGCACGAGCTAGGATAAACGTCATGTTAACATTTTGCGGTATATCCATTGATCCCTCCGAGTATGGCCTCATCGGTAGCTTGTGTTGCTTTTTGGTCGCCATCATCGAATTGTTTCTTTTTACCCATTGGTCCGGTGACCCCTACCCTTCTTGATATTTGGTTCCTGACCGGTCTTTCTCCATTTATCGATGGTGACAATCGACCTTCGAGCGACCAATTTTTACCCGACTTGTCTCACATCCTTGACTTGCCATACGGCAAATTCATGGATTGCCATGCTAAATCTTCGGGACCCATTCTTCCAAGGAACATACAACCTTCCTTCCGTGGTGGCTCTGCAAATATGTCTTTTGTCTCCCCACATGTCGAATTTTTTCAGAATTTCTTGATATGGCATATGAACTGGCATGTGATGTTGATATTGGACTAGGCGGATGTTCCTAGCTCGCATCTGTACGAGGGTTGATGCACGTTCAATCTTCGCCGATGGATAAACATTCTGCTCCTTGTTCCGGTCCTTTATGGATCCTGCATTATTAGCTCCGAACGTACTTCCTTATATGTTTCTTGATAAGGCGCTTACTTGGCGGTTATAGCCATCGGAGATTAAAGGAAATGGTGCACACACGACATTCAATCGATCCTTCACGTGCTCCACGATAACCTTAACCCGTTCGATGACTTTCTCATTGAACCGTTGTCTCTCACCAGTTTTGATTTTTTCAGGCTGCCCGTCGATGATGATGTCTATAGCTCCTCCAATGCAAGTCCCGACTCTCATCTATTCTGGATGAGCATGTTAGTCCCAACTGACTTAGCCATGAATTTGTTTGGCGGTTGCGAATTCTCATCAGGATTCGAAATTTATAATCCATATTATTGTGCTCGCCAATTTGGGCTTACTCGGGGTGTTCCAATGCCAGTGGTGTATTCCATGAATTTCCCTTTTAACGGTTGCAAGGGGGATGTAACCGACATGGTGGGTCATATCGGGTTGCGTATCTTGTTCTTAGGCGCTTTGTGTTCATCGGCTTCTCCGCCACCATTGTAGCTCCTCCTTTTCGACAAATGGTGGCTCTCCTCATCGCTCCTCTTTGTTTCCAGCCGGTGCAAGGGATGTTCTTGAAAGTCTATCGAACCCCATTGGGTTTGCTGCACCCTCTAAGAAAACCCGTTCCTTTCATTATTCCGAGCATTGTACTTGAGCAACCAATCGATGAAGGTAAGCCTTTCTTTGATACTCTCGTGGAATGTAGGTATACGAGCAACTTGTCGATGGAGGTAGGTCCTTCTTTTGCATTCTTGCTTGGTGCAAGTACTAATCGACTTCTCCCATGAGATGTACTCACTAGCTTCGGCGGCCATACTGGATGACCTACCAAACAAATCATGGGTTGTTCCTATGAACATGGTGAGCGCCTCAACCGGCCCATCGAATACTTTTTATTATGATTATCAACTTCTTAGGGCCAAGTGGTCGCACATGCATGATTCTATGGGGAAGAATATGCCGCTATATGTAATAGAGCATCTTGTTGAAAATGAGATCAAAGCTGTCCTTACTTTCTTGGCTCTTTTACCTTATCCGATTCAATGTCGTGCTCTTGAATTTGCCATTAATGAACTCTTCCTCATATTTGGCTTGACTTTAAGGTCCTTCAGGATAAGCGCATTGAACTGGCAATCATTGACAAATTGGAAGCGGGTTCTCTCCTTGCCGACAATGAGTCAAGCTTATCAACGTAGTATTCTTGATACCCTCTAAGAATGACGGGTGTACCACCCCAAAAGCCTTATCTCGCCCAATTGAAGGTGGTCAAACGGCAAGAGGCGATTTGTGAATCACCGCACCTCGATATGATGCAGGCCGAGTATCGAAGGAAGTAATTGTTGACGCCTTACGTATATGATGAAATGCAACTTCATAGCTTTGTCTTGAGCCTTGAGCGTTACATGTTGTAATATGCCTGTTATTAGTCTCATACTTGCTGCCACCCGTCATCTTAATCCTTTATCGAACCTTTGGTCTTAGTATTAACTCTCCAAAATTCATCATGACATGATCTTCTCAAGATCACCCTTTTCCCATGCGGCATTTAATGAAAGAAGTTATTTCCGATTTTCCTTTTGAATTCAAATCGTCATGACGATTCGATGTGGTCAATAGCCAGGCTGGAAACCCGCCACTCGTGTCATGTCTATTTATACACTTCACCAATTGCGATATACCTCTTCGCCTCGATAACTCGTCCACTAACTTTACCGCCTCGATCATTCGGAAGGTCGTGGGGCGGATACTTAGCATCGTGGGGAGAAATGCTCTTTGGTTTTTATCTATAAATAGCATCACTTGTTTGGAGTAGGTCTTCACCCAAACCCTTTGCCTTACATCCTTAGAGCAAACTTCTCAAAGCTACAATGGAGCGTGCGTCTTCCTCGTCGCCTCATCTCCCCCTACGCGCTTTATCCGTGAGTTTTCGGCTATTTGGAAGGAGATCATCTCCCTTCTAAGTTATACCTACACCATGTTGGTGGTATAACCCCGGCTCTCGAAACCGAACGCCTGTTTAATCGCTTCGCACCCCAAAATCTCCCCTCCGACCATCCGTTCCAATCGGACTATGAAGAGTTCATTACGCTCTTCGACTATGGGTGGAGAAGTTTCGCAGAAATCGGCGACCATGTCCCAACACGATCTCACCGAACATGAAGTTTGGGTGCAAGATCGAAGAAATGGAGAACGGCGAGGTGGTGTACAAGGAACTCGCAACATCCGGGAAGCCCTCTATGCCTTTCACGCTAGTGTCCTCCAACTTTGGAACATTGTTTCCGACCGCACGACTACCAGCCCGGTGACACTGCGAAGGCCTCCGAAGGATTCCGAGCAGCGGAATACTGAACCGCCGAGGCTTGCGAGACCAGGTCCTTGGCTTCCATTGAGGCCCCTTCGGAGGGTCCAAAGACCATCATGGATTCTACCAATGGTCTTATGCGGGCTCGAAGGAGCACCTTCAATGGCTAGAGAGCGAAGGATAAGGCTGGAGGCGGCAATGGAGCGTGGAAGCCTACCACCGTGCGAAAGAGGAGAATGTTAAGGCTGGAGGACCGGGTACGGGGCTTCGTCGTGCTGTTTCAACGAGCATTTTCAAGTGAAGATCCGCTGAGGTGAGCATGATGGAACGAGAGAGAGAGAGAGAGAGAGAGAGAGAGAGAGAGAGAGAGAGGGAGAGAATAGAGGAATGTACGAAGGATTTAATGAATGAAATGAGTTTTCTTACTCCTTGCCCCCTGGCTCCTCTCACATCTCCTACATTGATGGGTAGAACCTTTTCAAATATTTCCCATTGATTGATCGTTGTAGTTCTCTTCCATCGATTTCCATCATTCGATATGCGTTTCCTGGGAGAACATCTATTATCAAGTATGATCCTTCCCACTTTGACGGCCACTTGCCAAACTTCTTGTTGTCGAGGCTCATAGGTAAAATAGTTTTTCATACCAAATCTTCCATGTTGAAACGCTTAGCTCTCACATGTTTGTTGTAAGCTTTGGCAACCCTTCGTTTCCGAGCCATTAACTTTTCCAACGCCATGGCTCGATTTTCTCCCAACTCATCAATGTTGGCATACATCATCTCATCGTATTGTTCTTTAGCTATGCCATCTTGGAGCTTCACCTTTAATGATTGCACATGATAATTTCTAGAGGTAACACAGCTTTCTTGTCCATACGTTAGCATATAAGGAGTAACCTCAAAGTGCTTGATCTTTTGGACGTCCGATAGCCCCATAGCACTGTCGAAAGCAAAGTGAGTCTCACTCCATTGGGTTGTCCTCCAAATACTTTTTAATCGGTCTAATGATTATTTTATTAGAAGCTTCCGCCTGGCCATTAGCTTGGGCATAGTAGGGCGTTGAATGGATCATCTCGATACCCCTAGACTTAGCAAAATCCAATATTTCTTGCCCTGTAAAGATCGGCCCCTTGGTCAGCAATGATAATCTCCGGGATGTCAAATCGATGAATAATTCGCTCTTCGATGAACTCCCTAACTATTTTTTATGTCACGTTTTTGTATGACGCCTCTCGACCCACTTTGTGAAGTATCTGGGCCATTAAAATGAAACTATGCTTCTTTAACGAGGAGGATAAATTTTTCCTATCATATCCATCGCCCATCCCCGAATAGGCCACGACTTTATAATTGGGTTCATTAACGCGGCCGGCACTTGGCCGGATTGGTCCATGTCTTTGGCATGATTGACACCATTTAGCATAGTCAATGCGTCTTGAGTGATTGTAGGCCAAAAATATCCATGTCGCCTTAATAACTACTTCGTTTTTAATCCAGCTGATGTGCCCATGCAGATCCCTTCATGGACTTCCGTCATGGCTAGCATTGCTCCTCTTGTCCCAAGCACTTAAGAAGCAATCCGTCGATTGTTTTTCGATATAACTCGTTGTCAATCAATAGATATTTCAGGGCTTTTCTCTTGAAATCCTTACTGCCAAAACCTGGGTTCTCCAAGTAGTTTACTAAAGGGGTTCTCCAATCTTGTTGGCCGTTGGTTTGTCTTACACTTTCAATTTTCTCATTCTCAATCCTCATTACCCGAGCATCTATCGACGGTAAAGTCCTTACTTGGGTAATGATATGATCCGCTAGCTCCTTCGATATACGATATCCCGATGATATCCGAGCCAATTCGTTGGCCTCTGAATTTTCGCTTCTCTTGACGTGGATTAGATCGTGCTCGGGGAATTTCGACAACAATTTTTTCACCGGATAGTGATGTCCAATGATGTTTTCATTCAAACATTGATACTCACCATTTAGTTGTTTGATCACCAGTAGGGAATCGCTCTTCACTTTAATTGACTTGACCCCCATGTCAATTAAAACATTCAATCCCACGATTAGGGCTTCATATTCGGCTTGGTTATTCGAGCATTCGAAGTCAAGCCTGAATATGAGCTTTGTTTTCTGTCGAAAGGGTGATATAACCATAATTCCCGCACTTTCTGAACCGGACACCACTGACCCATCGAAATATAATATCCAAGGTGCAATACTAAGATAATTTTCATCATCCTTGATTTTTAAACCTGATGGGTATTCGATAATGAAATCGGATATTGCCTGCCCTTTTACTGCTTTGAGCGGCACTTAAATCAAATCGATTTCTATTAGAGTAAACACCCATTTTGCAATCCCGCCTCTAATGATTGGCCTGGACAACATGTATTTAATCACGTCTGTCTTGCAAATTACATGTACCGTAGTCGGCAACATATAATGTCGTAATTTCGTACAAGCGTAGTACGATGTGATAAGCACAATTTTTCGATGGATGTGTATTTTGTCTCGGCATCATTGAGCATCCTACTTAAGTAGTATACGATCCACTTTTTTTGCCTTCATCGTTTTCTTGAGCCAAGATACTCCCTATAGTTGTATCAACATCCGACAAGTACAACTTCAATGGCCGTCCAGCTTTCGGTGGCATCAAACACTGTAGCTTGATGAGATACTCTTTTAACTTGTCGAAAGCCACTTGATGCTTTTCCTCCCAAACAAACTCTTGTTCATTTTTAAATTTGAGCAACGAGGAGAAAACTTCAATTTTTCCCGACAGGTTAGCTATAAAACAGGCGCAAGAAATTTAATTTTCCGATTAGCACTTGCGGCTATTTTTTACTAACAGGGACGGTAAATCTAAAATAGCCATGGCCTTGTTCATGTCTATTTCTATACCTCTTCGATGGACCGAAAAACCTAGGAAATTGCCAGGTTTATCCCGAAAGCACATTTCAAATGATTCATCTTCAACTTAAACTTACGCATTCTCTCAAAAGCTTGTTCTAGGTGGTCTAGTTGACTTACCTGATCTGTCTTGACGATGACGCGTCATCAATGTAGACCTCCATGAATTCCCCGATCATGTTGTGGAAAATGTAATTCATTGCTCTTTGATACGTAGTACCGGCGTTCTTCAATCCGAAAGGCATGACGACCCATTAAAATGTGCCAATAGCTCCGGGGCATTTGAAGGATGTCTTGTGAACGTCCTCTGCATGCTATAAATATTTGATTGTACCCGAATGTCCATCCATGAGGGACATCATTTTATTGTTGGAAGGCGAGTCGATCAACATATCGGCCATTGACATTTGGTACTCATCTTTTAGGGTGGCTGCATTGAGGTCACGGAAATTGACGCATACCCAGAGTTTACCATTTTTCTTCTTAATAGACACAATATTTGGACACCATTCGACATACCTTGCTGATCTTATGAATCCGGCGAAAGGAGGCGCTCAATTTCCTCCTTAATTTTAAGGATCACTTCCGGAGTGAACCTTCTAGCGACATTTGTTGGTGTGGTCGAAATCCCTCTTAATTGGCAATCGATGTTCAACTACGCTTTTCGAAAGGCCGAGGCATCTCATGATAATTCCAAGCAAAAGCAGTCCTTATATTTCCTCAACGGGTTTACCATTTGAATTTTATATTGCCTGATCGAGCAATCGGCCGATATAAGTAGGTTGTGGCAAGCCTCATCTCCGAGATTAAGTTCTTCCAGCAGATCTTGAGCTTGGATTACTTTGTCGTCTTTCTTAATTGGGGATTCTTGAAATCTACAATACCATCGGCAAGCTTGCTAGTTTGATCATTACGCTCGGCCTTGTAGGCCGCATACCTCTTAGCGAGGTTTTGTACAAATGACCGAGTTTTCATCTTGAACTCGGTTGATTGGTTCCACCAATTCCTTCCTTGGGACCTACTCGATGTTTCCCTTGTCGAAACGGCAGAATGCAATATCCCTTGAGTCCGCCTCAGGCGGTTTAGATCCGCGAAGGCAATCATCCGGTATAACTTTGTCCCGACCAGATATACGGATCCAAGCAACACAAGTTTGAGGATTCGCCTTAACATACTCCACCTTGTCCCCATTCCAGAATGCCAGCATTTGGTGAAGTGTTGATGGGACACATTGGTTCCCCATGTATTCAATCTCGTCCTAAAAGCAAGTTATAAGACCCGTCAAGATCCACGACGGAAAAGGACGTCCTCGACGCTTTAGATCCGACGGTCGTCAACGACATATACTCCATTTACTTGAGTAATCTCGCCAGAAAAATCAGATAACTGTATATTTGATGGGATTATCTCGTCATCATTCCTTCCTATTTTCTTGAAGAAGCGGTATGGAATGAGATTTAGCGTTGATCCTCCATCTACCCAAGACTTTCATTACCGGGTCGCCCGTTGATCTTGGCATTTATGTTGAGCGACCTCAAATGATTTGAGACATCTTCCATCGGTTTTCGAATTCCATGGTTTCTTCATCGTTGAAGCAAAATTGAGTCCCTTCTTTCTCTTGTGTCGTTTCTTCGTTGTCACCATCACCTAAGATTGACTCAAGTCGAAACTCGTGTGGCAATTTAACTTGTACCATACAAGAGCTTAGAGGGGATATTGACACCTAACAAGAGTTTTAAATCGGGATTTAGACGAGATGGTTTACGTGGCTTTGCGCCTTTGTTATCTTTTTCTTGAGTTGGCTGTGTCTCTTCCAGTGCGTCGCCAAACCAGATTTCTTGCCCTCGGGGCTTGGTGTGGTTCGGGCTGTTGATATTGACTCACGACTGATTTGGGATCTCTTATTGCCATAGTATGCGAACCCTATTCCTTCTTTGCACCCTTCTTTTCGAGTTTGGGTCATGATTTTCTCCTTCTCCGGTCCTCCGTTACCTCGTACCCACGATCCCTCTACAAGGTTGCTTGGTATCTTAAGAGTTCGTTGATGATGTGGCTCATGGGAATTTCGTCGAAAGTCTCCGTTGAACACTTTTCCTCACCCGTAAGGGATTCCTTCTTGAGGATATGTGGGTGGTGGACCATAACTTACGTAATAATCGAACTTGCCACTTGGCTCACCTAAAGTGCCAATTGTAGGGTCTCCTTCATCATATCTCCGCTTGAATGACCTATAAGCTCCTTGATGATTGAGACTTCTCCGAGGCCCGGTACCTTCGATTCGAAGAGGTGTCTTGTCTCTCTAACTAGTTCGATTACTCCTTTGGTACGCTCCTTTGGGTGTACTTGTGTTTCCCAATTTTCGTCTACAATGAACGCATAAACTTGGAGACTTATGCCCCTCATTTGATCGCTTTAAGGAAACCATTCCAGTCATTCTTGGAAAAGGATTAGTATCTACATCCATCGGGGACTTCCCTTTGTCCTCAGCGAATTTGATCTTCCCTTGTCGAATTGCTTCTTGAATGTTCTTTTTGAGGACTAAACAATCCGAGGTGTTATGGCTCCACAAATGGTACCATTTGCGGTATTTCTTCCCTGGTAATTCCTCTTTGGACGGTATCTTCTATCCTTACATTAGCTTGATTTGTCCGTCGGCCAATAATATGTCTAAAATTTCTTCCGCCTGGTTTGCATCGAATGAATAATACAATGCCTCTTTTGCTTTAGCCATTATAGTTGACTTTTCTTTTATCCTTGTTGGCTTGGGTGCTTGGCAAGTGTATGGCTTGTCGATGGTTAACGGGGCAACGGCCACTTCGACATGATCCGTTAATTCTTCGTCGAAATCAGGCGGCTCGACAAAACTTACATCTCCCCTCCGGGTATGTCTCTTGTCTTTTTCCTTGAGCAGAATCTCATGCTTTGCCGCCATTGTGGATAATTCGAACAGATCCGCGCATGGATGCTCGACCATCCTATCTCGTATTTCGAATTTCAACCCGTTGAAGGCGAATTCTGCGAACGTTTTTTCAGGTAAAGGAACTAAGCACTTGTTCCTAGCCCATTTGAACTTTGCAATAAACCGGTCGACAAATCAGCTCTTGACAAATTCGACACCGCTCTTTGGAACTAGCCATGAAACAAACTTTCCATATGCTCCCATACTAGCACTAAATTGGGTGGTAGCGCGGTATGCCATGTAAAGACTGTCTTTGATAAGGATAATGGAAAAAGCCTTAACTTCCAGTGTGATCCGCATGTGTAGCATCTCCACATGGTGCTAGAAAATGATTGATATGTTCATACGTGGACTGATCATCCTCACCAGAAATGCGCATGTGAACTCAAGTATTTTAAATCCCCTCGGATACGGTATCGTATCCATCCAATCCGGTATGGATTTGGGTAGACATTAGCTCTGTATCCTATCATTGAATCAATGTATACGGGCGTATGGTCGAACACCGGCGATGGTACCGTGGTTGATATGGCATCCGATATCTAGGTTGTGGTGCATGATACACGGGTTGCACAATAGGTTGAAATATAGGCTCGGGACCTGGTGGTTGTGGAGCTTGATTCATCTCGTTGATACCCGGGTCGTATGGCTTGATGTCCAAACTAGGCTAGGCCTCCGACCTGGGAAATTTGTCCCGCCCCGGCCTCGCCATTGCCCCTAAAGGGTATTGATGCGGCCCCTAGTTTTCAATGATCATGGGTACCGGTTGTTCGTTGATGGGGACGGGGTTATGTTAGGCAAGAACTTCCTCGACGAGCGACATTCTCGTCTTGTCGAACAAGGTGTCCTGGAAACATACTTCGTGTCTATGGACATATTTTGTCGAATATGATGTCTAGAGAACATACATGTGTCTACATTTAGTGGGGGTCCGGGTTCGTTGACCGGCAACACCTCCCCTTGTTGCGGGATCTGGCAGGTGCTAAAGGTTGAGTATTTTGTCCAACGGGGCCTACGTTCAGCGGTGTTGTTCTTGGTAACACGTCGTTACCGCTGCTGCTACGAAGCCATTCCCTCCTTGGACATGAGGAGAGTTGATCGTAATTCCATGCTGTCCTGCAGCACATTCGTGATATGTGTTAATGATTAACGGCCTAATAACCACGCTTATTCGCTGAACCATGTGATCAGCAAACTCGTTCTGGACTTCTTCGATGGTGCGTCTTATCAAAGTTAACATGACGGACATCATTTCCGGATTTCTCCTTGGCTCCCGACGTTACGTCGAAATACTTTGGCGTCTTCTATTGGGACCCGATGGGCCGTAGATGACTCCATCCGTTGCATCTCTTCTAGGGTTTGTCTTCACTACTGTCTAAGTTAATACGTCCTCTTGTGCGCGGCATAGCACCTCTCTCGAACCGACACAGGGTCCCATCGGGCGTGTCAAAAAGATTATTGCGCGTCGAAATCCTTCGACGGGGCTTTCTTGGTTATGGGTTATGGGCCCAAAATGATTATAGCCTAAAAGAGATTGCTAACGCGAGAATCTTTGATCGAACTTAATCCGTTCGTTTTTCGAAAAGGAGTTCGGGTCGATTTTGGACGGAGAGTGTCAAATGCAGTAAATGTCTTTATTAACACAAAAGACGTGTTACGAGACTCTTAATAACCCACAACCCAACACGTGCGATAGTCGAGGCGTGCAGCAAGCCCGACACGACTGAATTAAATCGGCAGGTCGAACAGAAATGTAGGACACAATGCTGGAATTCAATCAACAAGACCGACGGGGATTGTAGGACACATACCGGGAATTGAATCGACGTGATCGGACAAGATGGATGAAGGGTGCGACCTCGGAATTGAATCGATGGCATCAACCTAGTGAGCAAGACGTCGGAATCTAATCGACGACACCGACTCTTGATATGAAACTACGCCGGAATTAAATCGACGACGGGGATCCGGAAAGCTACAACTAGACTAGGCTAAAGGCTTAAGAGCTTAGTTGAAAAGATAAGTGTTTTTCTCGTTTGTTGTGTGTGTTTGTTTTTGCTACTACGGGGTATTTATAGGCAAACTCTTTGATAACCGTTGAGCGGTTTCTTTTTTCGGCCCTACACTTTATCCTTTCCATAAGCCACGTGAATGGCGGTTTCCCTAGTTTTTGCGCCCTTTCTTTTTACCTCGTGGGGATTACCGCCAATCTTTTGACAACCGCTCGATCGTGGCCCTTCTCCGCGCTTTTCTTGTTCCGGGAAGGAAATGGCGCCAGCATTTATCCTAACACGTGGCACCTTTTTGATCGGTACGTACCTTTGCGCCAGTGTTCCTTCCCGTAGCTGATTGTCGCCCCCTCACGTGCTTGTCACGAGCCCTCTTGGATTTTTTAGGTGTCAACAGCCAGAATTTTTTTCCGCGATGAAATATCATTTACCAAAATTAGTTCTTCGGCTTTATTAGAAGAGATCGGATTTTGCACCAACTCTAGACAGGAATTATCTAGATGAGTACAAAAATCAACACCTCTAACTTCGGATAAAATTATACAAATACAAACAAGGCGGAATTTAATCGATGACAAGACTTGAGAAGTGCAATTGGAACAAATGAACCAAACGCTGACTCCCATCGGAATTTAATCGCTGACAAAGCTTGACAAATGATGAGACTATGTCGAAATTTAATTGACGATACTACACCGGGGATAGAGACACAAGTCGAAATTGAACGACGTGAATCTAAAGACTACAACTAAGGAAATGTAATGTGCAATGCGGGCAAATATAGATAAGATAAATTTGCTTGATTTGTGCAGGGGTTTCTCCGATGGACTACTAATGGTATTTATAGTAGCTCCAAAGTAATCGCTTTACCAGTTTTCAGCGGTTGCATTTCTTTGAGCAACTTCCATCGATTGCTTCGACATCTCTATGAGTTTCGTGCCCACGTTCTAAACGGTTTTCTCCATCATGTTTAGTTGTTATACAACCATGGATGGTCCTCTATTTTGACCTCAAAACCTCACTAAAGATCTAATTCCATCCCTTTGAAACAGTAAAACCCTAGATACTGTTCATCTTCTTGAGCGAGTACGGTCACGGAGGGTGGGTGCAGTTGGTTCTATTTCAAGTCAAATGCTCAATCTGTTGCATATTTGAGACATCTCGATAATCTTCAACATTATGAGAATAACGGGCGTATATCCTTGTCTTTCGCAGATTATAACCCTACCATCTTGGGTTCATATTTCAAGTCAGTTCCTCCCCTCTCTATATTCACGGACTGTTTTCCTCGTCATTACACGGAAATACTTCCAATCATTCAAAGTTACATCAATACTCATGCTTGGTCTGTCCCTAATTATCGATCAACTCTTTCCCCTTTTCCGATTAACGGTTTTTTCAATGGTATTTAAGGCTACAGGATGAAATGGGACCAACCTGGTTACAAGCCAAGATTGAGTCGGTGTTGAGATTCTGCTGTTGGTCCTTTAATCTGTCGAATTTAGCTTCATCGGCAGACTTTATTGTTTCTGGTCTCCTTCGTCGCATTGTTTTTATTTTCCAACCGGACCAGCGTTACTCTGCTGGACATATGGAATTTCACCGGTCCTCCCTTGTTTGGAGAGTTCGATGACCTTTGTTCGCACGCCTGTCCAAATTCCGTGACTAATCTTGTTTACATCTCCCTTATGAAGTATTTATCGATAAATTCGCGAAATCAGAAGGGAAATTTGCAATTGAGGAACACGCCTCTTTTTTGCTTTGTTGGCTCTCTAGATATGTATTTTGACATCCTTCTCTGATTGTATCCCATAAGTTCGTCGATGTTGCTTGTGCTCTCTCCCGTAGCATACATTGGATTGGGGTGTATAGTTCTAGCCGCGCTCTGTAGGTCTCTATGATATCTGATGTACAGACCTCTCTCCACAGTGCGCATCCAGACCTCTTCTATGTCCATTATAGATTCTTTTGCTTCCCCTTTTGAATGCTTTCTGAGACATATATTACTTCTCACGGAATTCTATTTCAACATCGTTGGCGTCGACGACGTGGATTATCATTGTTTGCTTCGACAGCTGACATTGCGATATTCTGGAAAAGCATACTTACTCTAGTGGACTTGATCTTAGATTTTTTGGACAACGGTAAGTCCTACACTGGACTTGAGACCTATGATCCTCATTTCTATGCTCGTCAGCTGGGGCTGGTTCAGGGTATCCCGGCAACCATTGTCTACTCCATGGGGAATATCCCTTCTCTCCTCATTCCGAAAGGCGAGGAAGAGCTGCTCTTGCGGGTTGTCTTCAGATTACCAGCAATATCTTGACGCGTTTCAAATTCAGGCGTTTTAATAACTTTCCTGGAGAAACTGACGCTTTTACTGAATGGTGGGATGAATACCGAGCACTTCTATTCTCTTCTTTAGCCAAGATGGTCATTTCCAAGATCGCTCGAGGCACGCATCGCAACACTTCTACTTCAGAAATCAATTTGTGACATCCATGATTTTAGATGTTAATAAATCGTATATCTAATAGATTATTGACTAATCAAGATCTAAATAATGAGCGAGGACGAGACGAGCTGGGGCGAAAACCGCCGACCCCGCTTGGCCTAGCACGGCGGTGCTAGGGCACACCCCTCGCCCAGCCGAAGGTGGTGGTAGGCGATTTGGCCCAAGCTGCCCATGGCCGCCCTCTTGGCCAGCCCCAACGAACCGGGCGTACGCCAGAGGTCCCGTCTCCGTCCCGATATTTCATAGTCAAAACAAGTCAATGGTATGTCAATTAGTAAGTCAAGGCACAAGTTAATAGCAAGTCAAGTGAATAAGGACAAGATTAGTGTCATTTTCAAGCATTGGATGTTGGGATAAGATTAATGTCACTTTCAATCAAAAAGTCAAGGTTCATAAATGTATGTATACTAATAAATCTTAAGTTTGGAAAAGTCAAAATTCATAAATGCATTCACATAGCTAGAAAAACTTGAACGTGCAAGTTCATTTGTGAACTTGGGAAAGAAGTTGGTAAAAAGTCAATGTTCATAAATGCATAAATAGGAATGAAAATTGGGAAAAAAGTTTGGAAAAAGTCGATGTTCATAAATGCATGAATAGTAATAAAACTTGGAAAAGAAGTTAGAAAATCACTATAAATAGGAGGTAAGCTCTCTTCAATAACCCACCAACTCTCTCTCTCTCTCTCTCTCTCTCTCTCTCTCTCTAGCCTCACGCCCACACTCACTCACGCCTCCTCATGTGTCCTTACTTGCTCTACTATGATCTTGCTCATCCCTTGTGTGTTCTCGGGCATTTTTAAGTCGAAAAAAGTAGAGTGATTACTAGTTTTGACATAGAGATGTTAGTTTAATACTTGTTAAAGTGGATGCATGGTTATTCTTTATGGATGAAATGTGATGCGTGCCGAATCCTATGTATAAAATTTGTTCAACATAGGTTGAGAAATCAAGCCATTCTCGTGTGTATAAATATGTATTGCATGCGGTATAGGAAATTTCTTAGAACGTGTGGATGGTATGATAATCCCAATTAAAGATAGTAAAGAGATCATGCATGTGCAAGTATGTGATTACTATTAAAAGACATCGATGCACCACCGTTAGCGAGAAAGCAACAATGTAGGAGCTCGAGGGTAATGACGTCTAATGACCGGCTTTCCGGGACAACAGTTGGATCTGCCATCATTCGCTAAAAGTTCTACTTGAGGCGATGACGTAGACGTCATTACTTAATGATGACACGACCAAAGTGCCGTCATACAAGTGCAATGACGATGTTGCTCGATACTTGAAGTTCGATCGAAGTTCGGGAGAAGATGCCTAAAAGTGAAAAAAAAAACAATGCTTGTTGCATTTGCTATGTTTATGCTTGACATTGTGATAAATGCAGTAAGAAGTTGACATGAATAATGAAATGATCGGCAATTTAAAAAAAATCGAAAGTGGAAGGAAAAGTTTATGACATCCATTAAATGTATGTTTGATACTAAGACTAACGTCATGCTCGATAAATTTGAGTAATGAATCACATGATAGCTTTATGGTTTACGACATCGGGTATTATAACTTCTACGTATCTCGAAATTAGTGATTTTTTCTACTAGGCTGTGTGTTCATCCCTTCATTTTTTAGGGAACTAGCATGGCTCATCGATCTCAAGAGTCGGCATTGTTATAGGAGTGGACATTCAAGAAAGGGATTTAGAGTGTGCTGGTTCGGTGTTGTGTTTACTAGAATAAAATCTATTGTATGTCTTAATGTTGATAGGATAGAACGAGTCCCAGTGCAATTCGTGGCTTGGTTTATGAATGACAACATCGAGACTTGTCGGACCCATTCAAGACTTCGACGGGCCCCTGGTTTCTAGGGGGACAATCGCATGCACGGGAGTGAGCTACCATAGAGTTCCAATCTAGGTAATCCGATAATAGGTCCGAATATGAATGTTTGAGAGCCGAATCTTACTTTTCCTCAAAAACTTGATTAGATATAAATGGGCAAAAGGACACTATGAGTGCTAATAATTGTGTACGGCACTCACGTTAGTGTCAATATTTTTTTTTATCACATAAGTGCCAATTTTTTTGAAAACGGTTATTTCAAAGGCCAACTCAATGTAGTTTCATCGAAAATCGACATGTCATCTATGTAGCTCACTGGAGCTTCCAAATCAAAGAATAAAAAAAATTCAAAAGTTAAAAAACTAAAAAAATAAGCTAAAAATTAAAAAAAAAAAAAAGGAAAACTTAAGCCTTAGCCGCCTGCCCACCTACCGCGTAATGACCGGCGAGGATGGGGGATGACCGGGCGGGGGTCGCAGAGGCCGCGACCCTTGCCGGCCTCGAGGCGAGGTTGCACAAGGGATGGCGGGGCCTCGCCATGGCTGGATGAGGCCGACCTCGCCCTCGCTAGGGGTCGGCAAGGCTTGGCCATTGTTGGCCGAGGTCGGACTCACCAAGATCCGCGATGGCAAGGCTTAACCGACCATGGCAAGGCCTCGCTTGCAGGGCAGGGGTCGCGGCCACTCAGCAACCCCCCCTCCCGAGCATCACCCACCCTCACTAGCCATTGCTGGCGATGGTGGGGGATGGCAGTGGTGAGGGCTTGAAGCCCTCGTTCTTTTAACAAATTTTTTAATTTTTAAAAATATTTTAGCTAATTTTAATATTTTATCTTTTTAAAAATAATTAATTATTTTGTACTCCGGTGGCCGGAGACGGCGAGGCGGCGGTGGTTGGCGACAGGGGGAGGAGGCGGTGGTGGTTGATGAGTGCGATGGCAAAGGACAGCGGTGGGGCGACTGTCGGTGGCGATAGCGAGGCATGATTGGGAGAGAGGCGGCGAAAATGAAAAAAGGCCAAAGTGAGAGACATATTGATGTTGAGAGATTTCTACTTCGAAAGAGAAGTAACTTTTTTTAACTCCGGAATTGACTCAAAAATAACTTTAAAAGTAGAAATTTGCTTGAGTAAAAACTATAATGTTGCATAATTAAATAGATTTCTGCTTTAAAAGTTACATAATCAAATAGATTTCTGCTCTAGAAGCACTTTCGAGAGCAGAATTCACTTTCAAGTTGTTACCATACCATGCGCTCCCTCTGTGTCTTCCCTAAATAACGTTTTGAGAAAAGCTTTTGGAAAATGCAAATGGATAAGTAATTTAAAAACATATCGGGAAGCAACTTTGACTTAAATAATATTTGGAAAAAACTACACTTTGTAAAGGACATTGGCTTTTGACAAAAAAAAAAAAAAAAAAAGGACTCTTGCTATTTTTTTTACAAGTTTCAACCCTTTGCTAGCGGAAGTCAAGCAACCAACGAAACTCAAGACTACGAGTTGCCTTGGGTTAAAGGCCTTTATACGTCTTTGAAAATGCAATTGTATCTCCCCAAAGCTCTCCACAAATTTTTCCCAAGAGACTTTAAGACTCCGTTTATTTCGTGAAAATTATGGCGTTTTTAGAAAAATGACTATATTTTCGTATTTGATTCAAATCTAAAAATCAGTTGGAAAGTATTTTCCGACGTTTGGTCTGGAAAATCAAAAGAAAAATTACTCAAAAATTAATTTTTTAATTGTAATTTTAATTTAATTTAATTTCTTTTTTTTTTCTCTTCTCTTCTTTTTTTTTTTTTTTTTATTTCTTCTTCCTTTTTTTGTTTCTTTTCCTTCTTTCGGGTCCAATCGCAAGCCACGGTAATGGCCAGCAGCCGGCCATAGGCAAGAAGCGAGCCTACCCTTGGCCAGCGAAGCTCGGGACTCGCCATAGAGTCGGGTGAGGTCGACCTCGCCTCACCGACTTCACCAAACATGGCAACCCTAAGCATGCCAAGCTCGATGGCCTCCTCTCGAATCCCGCCTGAAAGGCCTTGTAACAGCCTCAAAATCAAGCCCAAACGTCCACCAGTGCTCTCCATGACTGGTCTTCATGGATGAGGTTGAGCGAGAAGAGCTAGAAGACACATTTGGGACTAGGCTCGACGATCTTGTTGTAGGTGAATTCGAGGGCGAGGATCAGGGGGTAGAGGATTGAAGTCGACGTCGGAGAAGGAGGCACCGAGCAGGGAGAGGAAGGATTGGTTGAGGTGGGGGTGGGTCCAACGGCGGAAGGGATGGTCTTGAGCTTGTCGAGGGCAGATTTGCAGGCAGAGACAGACTTGTGAATGCAATGAGGCCAAGAGGGTCAAAGAGAGCCCTAACAAGAAAGATTGAAAAATAATTTCCTTTTCTTTTAAAAAAATCGTTTTCCCTTTTTTTCATTGACTGAATACATTTTCTTTGACTGCATATTTTCTGTACCCAAACACCAGAAATTGGGAAAATGTTTTACAAGAAAATATTTTTCGTAAAACAAACTAAGGTTAAGAAAGTGATTCCCAGTCCTGAGTTCTGTGCGCACTTATTTCAGTTTTTGGCGACACTTCGGGAGTTTTCTCCTTTACCGTCAGAACGTGTATGGGATCGCAACATCAAAATATTACGATCACCTTGAACACTATGCATATTCTGCACGATTCGTTCACAAATTGAGACGCTCAATTACTGAAAGATCGGCACTTCTGATGTTAATACATAGCAATGAACCTCAAACAAAGGCAATTCAAATTTGTCGGTTTCTACTATCAAGTACACGAACAATCTAGCAACAATATCTAAATGAAAATGACGCCGTCAACAAAGGCACACAAACTGGTAACAACGTTACTTGCCAGCCACAGAAGTCTCTGATTTCACCTGATTTTCCAAAATACGATCACAAGCCAAATACAAGTTTACCTCAATCCTGATTTCCTCTCCTCCAAACCTCGTTTAATAGTACCACACATTGGATATTTGGTCCGTCGGAGTTGTACTATTGTATACATGCCTAAACCCTGATTTGCGCACCTTTCGGTCACCACTACATGAAGCTTTCCAAGAACTTGTCCCACTTCCAAATTCTCCGCATTTGCAAAGCAAAGAAGTTAAATGAGAAGTAAATAAGAAAATATTAAGATTGAACTGCGCAGCGTAGTTACTTTGTTACTAGTCTGATGTGAGCATGTGAATGTATGCAATAGCATTTGTTATCAATTGAACATTGAATGACAAAAGAGAACGAACAACTCTGGTCATTGTACCAATGAATCAATAGATCTGTTGATACTGATAAGGGTGCTTTCTGCGTTATGTACACTAGATCTCCCAGAAATATCGGTGCGACTTTGCAGGAGTTCCTCCAAGGAAGAGCAAATTACAGAGCTTCAGAGTCCGGTCCTTCAGTAAAGTTATTTCAATGGATTCGTAAGCTCCGTTGCAAATGTACATTAGGATATGTATGCCTTTACCAGTTCAGAATAATCCAGCCGTAGTTTGTCCTAGGGCAGGTGATTTTACCATTGTTCTTCTTCGCCATTTCTTCAAGAGCCTGTCTCAGGAAAAAAGATAATGTAGGATCAGTTAAACAAAAACTCAAGACCATTAGTAGTAAATAATTCGCACATTGACACACACCTTGGTGCTATAGACATAGCCATTTGGTAGGACTAGAGGTGGGTTCTCTGTGTCCATAAGTTCTTTAGTTATATAACAAACAAGCTTCGAAAGTGATGCTGCTTGGAGAAAGGTAATGGCATTGCAAGTTTTTCGGAAACTTTCCTGGGATAATGGGTCTTCCTTTGTGCAACCATCTTCGTGCAGAATCTAAATTAGGTCAAGGCATAAAACATATGAAAGCAAAAAGGAACAAAAAGCTAATTTAGGTAACAATCCAGACTCAATCAACATGGGTAATCCTCACAACAAATAGTTGACTTTTAGGATTAACTCAGTGCTCAAGGTATCACTTCTGAAACAATATTCCATTCCAGATACTGTTATTGGGGTCCTCTGCATGCTTAAGGGCAATGTCGGTTCAAATGCCGTGGCCCCAGGATACTTATCTTCCACCACTCATTGCAAACCAAGGCCTCAATGAACATGGTTGCACCAGAGATGAACAAATTGTGTGGCCTGTGTACTACGAGGTTCCATGGATCTCATATGTAACAGGCCAAGTCTGAATCAACGTGGACCCAAATCTGGGCCTTAAGTTTGGGTGGGTCTCTGAGTATTACATCTCAAATTCGTACCCACTCCATAATTACAGATTTGCAACTCTAGTGCGAAAAAGAGTCAAATCTACCCACACTATCCACACTATATTTTCCCAGTATATAAGTACTATTATGCCTACTCATGGTACTCTTTGGTTTCACAACTGCTTTAACCTAATAGAATTTGTGAAGTAGATGGGGAAAACAAATACACAAATAATTCATTGCCTAACATGCAGGTTTAAGAATGTGGACTAGCATGCAAATCTTCACAATCCCCCCAGTAAAATTGACTTAAATCACTATTCACCTTATAGGTTGATGACAATAGTTGGAAAATCTCATAGGTAAATTACAAATCGAAATAGTACATGCACAAAGTGGCAGAAACAAGAATGAACTGAAATGAATGCAGAGACATAATCACACCAAACAATAAAAAACAAAAGGGATACTGGAGTTTTCAAAGCAGACAATCCAGCCTGTAAATATATGTTTAGCAAAGGCTCAAAAGTCATTCCATATAATCTGCAGAATTCCTGTCTAAATTGATCCACAAGGAAATCCCATTGCTTCGGGTTCAAAAAAACCTGTAAAAAGAAAATATTTGCATACTTCAAGTCAAAAAATTACATGAAAATGCGCAGACAGATGTTAAGACATCAAAAGTACATAACTTATTGGCAATAACACATTGTTGGTGAAAACCTTTTAGGTTTGGTCAAAGTTCAGTGAGAATCTCAAAAGGTCCTAACTAGATCTATGGATGATAAGTACCTGCTAAAATAGTAGCCAAGGTACGACCAGAACTAAATAACTTCCAATGAACAAATTTCACCCAAAAGAGCTACAAAGTCATCAGATTAAACGTAAAAGTATTTAACAGAAAATTTTAAATGAGCACCTCACCCACCTCAGTTAATTGTGTGACACCAAATAGACAAGCACTTTAAATCTGGCTTAATGGAACGAATTCAATTCTCAGTAGCAGTCCCAACAAAACTTCAAATGCAACATAAAAATCAATGATCCACATAAAACAGTCAGTAAATTTATTTTCCTCTCACATGACAATAGAATAAAGAGATTGTAAGCAATTGTTTTCAACTATTACAGACAGCCATCATGAAGTTAAGCTCGTTGCTTCATGGTAGAAGCCTAGCTTGAGCATGCACTAATGAACGACCTTCATTCTAATGCATATGATCCATCATAACAGAGCAAGAGAAATGCGGGTCACCTTGTAGGTTGCACATTCAGTGGTGCTCCTGAATGCTAACGTGGCCATGACATGCTGCAGCTCTTTCATATGCGTAGATCCCCATGGTGCAAGATACTTTCTGGCATAGGCAATAGCTCGCATGCTGTTGTCAGCTCTCACCAATTCAACAAACTCTTGAAGTCTTAATTGGAACTCCAAAATGCTCTGTCACAAGGAACATTATTTAGACTAATTGCATGTCTTAAAATTCCACAACAAAATTCAAGCAATACTGCAACATGATTCCAAACACTGTTCAGATCGGACTGATTACTAGAAAATACATAAAGAGTGTAATTAAATTATTCTATCTAAGATGCAGATATCATTTCTTCACTAAGAGAACAGTACATAAACTTTGTCAGGGATGAAAAGACGATCATTTGAATAAAGGTGATCAGTTGAACAGAGCTAAAATCTCTTCTTTTGTGTGAGACGATGGGATGAATTTCATTTTATCGCTATCAATGGTATAGTAACCCCCTCAACTTTGACATCATTTGAAGGTCACCACTCTCTTGACCAGACATCAAAATCACAGATGAAAATACAAACCAAACATTGTATGAGCAATTCTTCTATATTTTCTTTCCATGAATGTCCATGTAGATGCCCACATGTATCTTTTTTTTATGTGAATTTACACGTCAGATTTCTGTTTGTGGTATTAGTGCAAATTTACAGAGTCAAAACACCGAGAAAATACCAAAAAGAGTAATATGAGGCAAATCAAAGTATGGTGGTAAAGTATGAAAGTCGCCCTAAGGTAATGTTCATCAAAGACATCTCATTAAAAGATGCCTGGAATGCATGCTCATTGACTGCAAATCATTCTCCTTCCTTTTGACACTAATGCCAAAGCACCATTTTCTTTTATATTGTGGATCACTGAACTCCGCCTATGTATGTTTACATAGCCTGTCCCAAGTCGGTAAAGGAGGAGGGTTGCGTCAAGTGTAGCGAGCCGGTTGAAAAAAGAGCTATTTTTATGAGATGAACCCTTTTGATTTTTTGTTGGAGTGTAACCTTCTTAGCAACGTGTTGCATCGGCACCCGGGTGTAGCAAAAAATGGGCAAGGGTCGTTGCACCAAGATAGGTGAGTGCGAGGGGTAAGGAAGCTAGCCTTGGACCATCATTCCTAGAGTGATGCGCCACATCGGTGCCGGATGTGGTGGTAAGTGAGTTAGGGCCCTCACACTTTTATGGGCGAGTGTGGGGGCAAGAGATGCCCATAGGGTAAGGATTCGATTGGAGAGTTAGAACATAGGAACCTTAACGGGTAAGTTGAGGGAGTTAAGCGAGATACTTTTGCTAAGAGAGTGAATATTGCTTGCCTGCAAGAGACTAAATGGGTAGGAGAAAAGGCTAAGGAAGTGGAAGGCACGGATTCAAGCCTTTGTGGTACACGGGCACACAAAAGAGTATAAATGGAATTGGGATTTTGATCGTTAAAAGTTTCAAAGATAGAATTGTTGATGCTAAGAGAATAGGAGATACGATTATTTTGGTTAAGCTAGTAGTGGGAGACTTGATTTTGAATATCCTTAGTGTGTATGTCCCCCCAAGTTAGACTACAAGTATCCGATAAGAACAGATTTTGGAAAGATCTGGAGGAGATTTTAAGGGGGATACCATGCGAGGGGAAAGTATTCATAGGAGGATATCTAAATCGACATGTTGGTCAAAGTAATGGAGGTTTTGACGAGTTCATGGAGGATTTGGCTATGAGACTAGAAATGAGGTTGGTGAAGACATCTTGAGTGTGGTATTAGCTTATGATTTGATGTTGGCAAATACCTTCTTTAAGAAAAGAGTCACATCTAATCACTTTTTGCAACGGTTAAAATTATAGCCAGATTGATTTCTTTCTTGCTAGAAGAGAGGATAGAACCTCGTATGTAGATTGCAAAGTCTACCCCTCGGAGAATGTGTAGCTACGCAACATAAGTTGGTAGTCTTAGAGGTTCGGTATAACAAAGTACAGAAAATGCAAAGAAGTGCTCTTAACCCCGAAAAAGATGGTGGAAGTTAAAAGAGGAAAAACAAATAGATTTCAAGGAAAGAATGCTTCGAAAGGACTCGTGGCAACTAGAGAGCGAAGTAAATATGGTGTGGAACAAGATGTCCTAATCGCATCCAGAGTGGCAAGAGGGGGTGTTAGGGGAAAGTAGAGGGAACGGACATCAAACAAAGGAAACTTGGTGGTAGAATGAAGAGGTGCGGGAGGCAATTAAACACAAGGAGTGTTTCAAATGTTTGCATAAATGTCCTAATGAAGAGAATTTGCAAAAGTTTAGATTGGCGAGAAAAAATGCCAAGAAAGTTGTGCGAGAGGCTAGAGGCAAGGTTATATTCAATATGTACAAAAAACTTGGAGCAAAGAGAGAAAAAAAAAAATATATATATATATATATATTTTTTTTCTCTTTTTGCAAAGATAAGGGATAGAAAAAGTAAAGACTTCACACATGTTAGATGCATCAAGGATGAAAATTAAAAACTCCTAGTAAGAGATGCAGAAATTAAGGAAAGGTGGATGAGCTATTTTAACAAGCTTTTTAATGGAGAGAGCGATAGAAGTGAGGTGGATTTGCGGGACGCTTCGATGATTTAAACGAAGGTTGTGCGTAGAATTAGAGCGCATGAAATTAAGGGAGGCATTAAAGAAGATGAAGACTAGTAAAGCCTTGGAACCCGATGGTGTCCTTATTGAAGTGTGGAGATGCTTAGGGGGATGTGGCAATAAGTTGGTTGACTAACCTTTTTAACAAGATTCTCCAAACTAATAAGATGTCGATGAATGGAGGAAGAGTATGCTTGTGCCTATCTACAAGAACAAGGGGGATATCCAAAATTGTTCCAACTATAGAGACATTAAGCTTATGAGTCATACAATGAAGTTGTGGAAGAGAGTTTTTTAGCATCGTTCAAGAATAGGAACCAAAGTCTACTGTAAATCAATTTGGATTTATGCCAAGAAGATCTACCATGGAGGCTATCTTCTTGATACGACAATTGATGGAGAGATATCGAGAAAAGAAGAAGGACCTACATATGGTGTTTATTGATCTCGAGAAGGCATATGATAGGGTTCCAAGAAAGGTTATGTGGTGGGTTCTTGAGAAGAAAAAAGCACCTTCAAACTATGTAGAGGCAATTAAGGATATGTTTGATGGTGTTACTACATGTGTGAAGGCTTGTAATGGCACATCAAATTATTTTCCAATCACGGTAGGCATACACAAGGGTTACGCTTTGAGTCCTTATCTTTTTGCCCTAGTTATGGATGAGCCAACAAAAGATATCCAAGATGAGGTGCTTTATGGTTTATGCTATTTGTAGATGATATTGTGCTTATTGATGAAACCAAGATGGGATTGGTGCTAAATTAAAATGATGGAGAAGCACACTTGAGTCTAAAGAATTTACGTTAAGTCAAAGTAAGACCGAATACATGAAGTGTGAGTTTGACACGGTGAGAGGAGATCAAGAATCCATGAATATACTCGGACGGAGGTGCCCAAGAAAGATGCTTTTAGATATCCGGGATCAATATTGCAAAAAGGAGGGAAAATTGATGAGGATGTAAATTATATAATCGAGTAGGTTGGATAAAATGGCACAATGGCATCGGGGTTTTGTGTGATCGCAAAATCCCTCTTAAGCTAAAAAGGAAAATTTTATAGAACAACGAAGTAAGGCACAGCAATGCTATACAGAGTGAATGTTGGCTAGCACAAGGACAACATGAGCATAAAATGGGAATAGCGAAAATGAAGATGTTAAGGTAGATGTGTGGTCATACAAGGATGGATAAGATAAGAAATGAAGATATTCGATGAAAAGTTGGAATAGTATCGGTGGCGAAAGGATGAGAAAACATAGATTAAGATGGTTTGGGCATATTCTTCAAAAATCCCTAGATGCTTCAGGTGAGAACGAAGTTTGTTACCGAGAGCATGACATGAAGAAAGGAAGAGGTCGGCTGAAACTTACCTGGAGAAAAGTAATAAAACAAGATTTAATGAAGTGGGAAATAGATTGGCGTACGGTTTGTCTTAGAACCAGAGTGGAGGAAAGCGATTAGTATTACGGAGAGCGAAATTCCTATGTTCCAGGCTTGTCCTTTTTAATCCTTTTTCCCTACATATATTTATATATTTTAATTTTTATATAATTATTTTTTTTCTCTCAATCGGTCTTGCTTTTATTTTATTTATTTTGAGTTCATCGACCACCGACCCCAACTAGTTTGGGATAAAGATGATGTTGATGTTGATTGTGGATCAACGGATCTCCACAGTGGCTTCTTAATAAACGCAGCCTCACTATAACTCATACTATCACAAATATGATGACAAAATCCACCTCAAGCAATGGATATCTCGATGAAACAAATACGAAACCGCTGAATGGACATTGTGATCAGGCAACAGATTAGATCTACAGTTGTACTGGAGAAAAAAACCCCGGTTTCAAATCATCTTCAATATCTTAAATGTAGAATAAGAGCCTCATGATCTATAAACCTAAAGCGGGCTAAAAAGTTGGGAAAGCCATCTATTACCTAGTCTAATTCATATAACCAGTCGAGACATTTCACTATGTACAACATTCTTCAGTCAATATCGAAGCAGCAGAAGATACTAGTGCTCATCACCTCGAATTACTAAGTCAGTGCAATCCAATGTCCAAAGCGGGTTAAACTATAATTTGTCAAATTTACATAGATAAAAAGACAGATGAACTGTGTCAAGCTGTCATTCTACATAATGATAATTCCTATTTAGTTGGCTTCAAATCAAATAGTCATCACAAGAGAGAAAGTACATTAAGAGAAAAAGTACAGCAAAAGAGTTCTAACTATATATTTAGAAAGGGCCCATCAAGTGGAGAATACATACCTTGGATTTCTTTAATCTTGACTTGTTTTCAGTGCACCAAGCGAGGGCAGGACCCACCTCCTTATTTTGGAGAGCATCAATAACTTTTTTGGCTTCTAGGAATACGTCAATATCAACAAGATCCTAGCCCAAGATCACACAGATCATAATCATTTTTCGAGATTATACAGGAGAGAATAAAGCCAAGTACCTGTATATTAGTACTCTCTGCAAGCTTAGCAGCAGTATCATAGTAAGACATCCGCAACATGTAATCTACAAGAATTCGCTTTAATCGGGTGTTGCTCCACTCGGATAAATTCTCCGGATCAGCTGATTCTAAGTGGTCTAATCGAGCTCGGCTTCTCTGAGCTTGCAAGTGCTCTGTCCGACTTCCCTCTTCCAACTACTCAAGGTCAAAAAGTACAAAGTCGCATATCATCACAGCTACATAAGCATACAAAGTTAAGACTAACTGAGCAGACATACAGGTAAGGGAGAATATACGCATTGTGTGCAATCTTGACCAAGAGAAGTTCCTCATCACCAAGCAAGTAGTTCAAATAACACCTCAGCCAACGGTATGGTAATCACAGTCCATATATCATATTATGCATTTTTTGGTCATTGGCTGCACAGAAATCTTTAGTTTGTTTTCGGCTAAAATAAGCAGCTTGATTGGACATATGAGCACTCTCAGTCAATTAATTACAGAACATAGTTGAGATATAACATGATTCAACTCCTTGAATACAACCAGGTTGTTTAAGCATCCCTCTCAAACACTTAACTTCCTCAAACAGTGAATTAAGTAAATTTTTTCTTTCTTCACTCCATCACAAAGAAGAAAAAGAGAGAAATGCTGATCAACTATACACTCTTTCAAAAAATTAAAAAATACTAAGAAGAAAACTATCAAATTCCCCCATAGTTATGACGACAATTCTCATCAGGTAAACAGCCCAAACCTCACTTGAAGGTCCTTTTAAATTTTCACCTAATTTCCCGCAAGTCCGCAGGATGCGATATTCACTACCACGTCAAAGGCTTCAATTAGCCAGCCAACAAACCAACCCTTCACCAACCTAAGCCACAAGAAACAACTAGAAACAATTCAACCTCGATAAATTACTATTCACCGATGCATCAAGAAAATCACAGCACCTTCCTCTTAAGCCCTTGCAACCTGGAAACAAGCGAGTTGAGCCGATCCACGGCGTCGTCCTCGCCGGACACGTCGGTGGTGTCGGCAGTATCGGAGATGGCGGAGACGACAGCGGAGACCTCCTTCTCGACGACGCGGTGGTTGGCGCGGATCGACTTCTTGTAGTGCTCGAAGGGGACCCGCATGAACTGGTGCTCCAGCTTCAGCGACTCCGTCAGCTGTGACAGCTTCGACGACGGAGCGTTGGTAGCAGCCGCCGCCGCCGCCACTGCGGCGGCCGGCGTGCCATTGGGGAGAGGATCGATATCCATTCTGGATGAATCACGGATTTGGATTTGGAAGATGAAGTCGGTTGTCGATTGTTTTGGGGAATTGCTCAGGTGTTGGGGAAGATGATTCTGTGCTTCTTGTCAGCGACCAGCGCAGCACCAATTGGAGGGAACGACGCCGTTCAGTATATCAAAGCATTTTCTTTCTTGTGACCAAGACAAACCCTAATTTTATAGCAAAATTACCTTTAAAAAAAAAACCGTTATAAGTAAGTCTGTTAAATGGGTGAGTTAAGTTAGGTTTGGATCGAGTCATAAATGGTCCGATCCAAATTGACTCATTAACCCGTTTATGATCTATTTATTCTTAATGTAAAGTTCTCGACTCACACCCGACCCGACCCATATCCAACTCGACTCATATTATTAATACACTTTCTTATTTCTTCCAATTGAAGAAAGCGTATTTCTTATTATTTTATATTGCTAAAACACTTCTATGCAAAATGGATTTAGTGGACAATTTTCATAATTTTTTATTTTTCCTTTTCCTTTTTTATGAATTTTTTTTCTTTCTATTGCATAATCGATTTAATATATATTAAAAATAAAGAAAACACGTCTCAATAAATTTCCATCGCAACTCCCCCCTCCCTCCATGCTAGACCACCCTAAACCACCGCCACGGCTCCTCGACTACTGCATGGAACACCGTGTATGTAAAGGTATCCTCCCAACAAATCCCATTTCTCACTACCGATTCTTGGCACCACCTTGAACTACCGCTGTAGCTCCTTGGCCATCGCTTGGAACACTTGGGTATGCAACGGCCTCCTCCTAAGGAATCCCCACTTCTCATCACCGTCCTCCATGACCCTCGGCTAATGTTGGGGCTTGAACAACCAACACTCCAGTCTCCCTCTGACCTTGTCCTCTTTGTTCCAATTTCAAACCATAGAGAGACCCCTACTTCAAATCGTAAACGATCACCGTGTCCTCTAAGAAAGACAGGCAAACGATCTCCAAATCTAGTGTGGCGTCAATGTCGTTCAACTTTCTCTATGCTTCTTGAGTCCCATTCCATTGGAATAACAACAAGCTCTCATCTATGAGAACAAAAGATGAGGAACTTTAAGAAGGTGATTCGGACCAACAATCAACCATGAGAGAGAGTGATGGAGATCACGAGCGAACGGCTAAACATGATTGTGGTTACCTACTAAAGACATGAACAATCGTCAAATTCATGCTCGAGGGAGAAAATGGCCACAAATGGCTGTTAGATATAGTCCCCAATGATCCACGAAGGCTTTGTCGCTATCTCCAAGTTCCGCCAAGAGATCATTGTTGACACCTAAAATTTGATTTTCCTTAAATCATTTGTTTTGCATAAAAATGAGAATTAATCTTAGTTCTCACCAAAAATTAATTTTTCATGCATAGAATATTTATTTTCTATTAATCATGCATTTGCCTTGCATTCAGGCTGATAGAGAAGGAATTGAGCTTAATTTGACAAGCAACTGGACTAGGACCATCTCAAATTTTCGATAATGGGGAATGAACATGTGCCGAATTTCTTAAGTCCATTAGGGCCTATTTTAAGCTCAAATTAGCCCATTCAAAATTTATTTTAAATATAAAATGCTTTTAATTAAATGTCCATTATTCAGAAAAAAGTCCTTAATTTGAGCCCAAAAATGTGTGGTAAGCCCATGATTTATTTCTAAAATTTGGCCAAGGCTTGTCAAGGGGTGTACCGAATTTTATGAGTGATATAGACCTATTTTCAGATACAATTCAACTCATTTTAGCTCTTTTAAATATGTGGCTCCTTTAATTAATTACCCATTTAATTAATTAAAGGAAAGTCGGCCACCATCATATGCACCCTCACTTGGCCTGAAATAATAGAGTTTTAGGGGGATAGAACTCTTCCAAATTCAAATTAATTCAGAATTTATTTAAATTGAGAGTCCTACCTTAGGTAGAGTTTTAATGGATTTGGACACCTAATATTTAATGGCTCAAAATTAATCCTACCCTAACTAGGATTACTAATCTTATGGTTAAGATATCCTACTCCTATTAGGATTATAAGTCTACGCTCTATATTAACAACCATTACTTTAGGGTTAAGGGACGCGCGTTCTCATTCAACTCTCATGGAATTTTCGGCACCATGACAGGCTGAAAATTCAAAGCACACTCAAGGAGTCTTAAGGAGTTTGATTGTCTTCCTTGATTTCGAGACAATCCTCCCTGGTCCAAGACAACCTACCTTGCTCAACCCCTCATTGAGCGGCTTCCTCTTCTCGGTTGAGCCATCTATAGTCCTTAGCTCGGCCTTAGTGTCCTCGACATCCCAGCTCAGCCACCGCTCGTCCCTGATCAACCACTGTCCGCCCAGCAACCTTGCGCCTCATCGTGCCCAGCCGGGATCACCACTATTCAACCTCGGTTCTAGATCAATCAGCCCCTATTTTCCTATTATTTGTATAGAATTGAAGTATCATAGCCGAAATGTGTAACCACTAGGCCACTGCCACTGCAACTTCGAAAACTTAACTAATCTCTTATGATTGCTACACTATCGCGTGGGAGTGGACCCATCACATTCAAATATAACTAATGATAAGAGATCTTGGCCTTAAAAGGATGCGCCCACCGCACCGCCAGCACATAATTGAGAGCGTTAGAAACAATGTTTGAAAAGCACTACATCTTTATCCAAGAGTGATAGAAGATTAAGTGCCAATCAAACCAAAGATATGACTTATATAAGCTAAGCATCTTTACACAATAAAATATGAAGACAACTTGTTCGAAAAGCTCATTAGGAAAACCCCCATGGTTACTAATAACTCAATTGCACATTAGAGGTCACTCGAATTTTCCCATTAATGTAAGCCCGAGGGGGAGGGGTTGGTGTTTCCCTATCACAATCGTGACTACAAAAAGACACCTACAAGGTAGAAGCGTTAATTTACAGGGGAAGACACGAGCTTCACTAAGAATCGAAGAAGAAAGAGGAGAAGGGTTAAAAGCAAAATCATTTCTCTATGCTTTATGTAGATACTACATCAGGTCATATCCAATAGTTGTCCATTTGTTGTACGCATCTATACAAGCGCAGATCATGAAATTAGCCACTTCACGCTCGCTCATTTCGGGATGAAATCCGCGACATCCCGCGGAGGGGGTGATCACACGCTTTGTCCCACATTGCTTAGGGAGAGGGTCTTAGGCTAGCTTGTATGGTTTAGGTGTCTTTTAAACTTGCAAAACAAGTTCTTTGGGGGTTGTATGGGCGACCCTCGGAGGAACAGAATTGTGAGGACTATGCGTCCAAAGCGGATAATATCTTGCGAGTGGTGCACCCCGGTCGTTATAGTTGGTATCAGAGCTAACTCCCGATAGTGAGTGGGCTATAGTAGGCACTCGCTGTGGTGCTACTAAGAGCACAACTAGGATGTTGTACAACGAGGGGGTGAGTATGTGACATCCCACGGAGGGGGTGATCACACTCTTTTTCCCACATTGCTTAGGGAGAGGGTCTTGGGCTAGCTTATATGATTTGGGTGTCTCTTAATCTTGCAAGTCGCGTTTTACGGGGGTTGTATAGGCAGCCCTTGGAGGAACAAAACAGTGAGAACCGTGTGTCCCGAGTGAACAACATCTTGCGAGAAAGAAATTTCTTTTAAGGAGGGAAGAATGTAATACCTACTTCTTTGACCAGGCCAACATGGTGGTGTGACCCACCTTAAAAAGGGTTGAAAAGTCAAAAATAAAAGAGACAAAAGGGAGACAAAAGGGGCAGCGGTAGACCTCTCCCACGAAAAAAACATAACGGTAAAGAAAAGAGAAAGAAGGGGAAGGAGAAGAGAGGGAAAGAAGAAAAGAGAGGGGGTTCTCATGTTGCCTTGCCAAGTCGTCTCAAGATCGATAAACAGAGTCCGGGATAAGTGCTTGCACCTCTCGCTCCTCTTATCGAAGTGATTTTCAATTTTAGGGTAAAAATTCAGATTTTGGTCGAATATGAGTTGCTATGTCCGATTTGAAGGTCATTTGGCTGCGTTTTTGTATGGAAATGAAACTTTCGGATGTTGTGAAGCCGTAGGATTCGACGGACTTTGATTTGATGTTACGGTTTGCCCGAGAGAGTTTTTTAAAATCTAGCGCGCAACCGCAAATAGTGAATTTCGTGGGCCAATTTTTTTTATTTCGCTTATCAGCTGGGGGTGACCCTATTAGGACTTTTGTAGTATGTCGAATAAGCTTCACGTGGACTATAAGATCGTTTAAAGCGAGCTCGGTAGAGGAAGTTATAACCTTAACAATTTCGTCGCGCAAGTTGACCACAAGGACAAGAATGAGTTTTCGCTATGGTCGACTTTACGTTGACACATAGTTGTCGTTTTAGCATTACATAGGTGTATATTAGTTGAGTTGTGCGATATAGTGTCATGTGACTCATTTTTTTTACGGTTTTTCGTACTTTTGATGGGAATTTGAATGCATCGGCTCTAGTGACCGTCTTGGTATGCTTTTGGTGTTATAGGGTGAGTGATACTATTTTTTCTTTGTGTTTGTAAAATGCATATGTAGAAAGAGATAGTACTATATGTGTTATGACTTCAAAAAATAGCATTTTTGTTGCATAAAAACATGATTGAACATTTACTGCTATTTTTATCTATTTGACATGGTTTGTGATCAATATGTACTACCGATTTCGAGTTGATTGTGATATTTATTATGGTTATGAGGATAATGTTGTTGTTTGATTATGTGGTGTTCAAAATAGCTGTGAATCTAGTTGAGGGGTTTGTGGGTATGCGCATACTAATTAGGATATCCTTGTGGGCCGAGCCATCGACATTCTAGGTGCGGACCTAGTCAAGGGGGGAATCTTAGTCGCATTTTATCACGGGCGTTATATGTGACCGTGATTAGAATCTTGAGCATGAGATTGATCAATATATAGATCATTGGCATGTGATTTGGTGAGATGGACTAATGGATAGACCATTGATACGTGTTTTTGATTAAATTGATCAATGGGATAGACCTTTGATATTTGTTTTGAGGTTGTGGTTTGAAATGAATACTTATGTTAGGAATATGTTATGTCAAAGTACTATATAACTTGTTTTCATTGTAAATATTTGTTATGTTCCAGGTTTGATATAAATGAGTTATATTTGAGTAGAAAATGTGCATAGTGCTTGTTCGATCAACTTAGAAGAAATGTATTACTCACTGAGCCGTGTTAGTTCACCCTTTTCATCTTCTTTGTCTTTCGGGTTTAGCGAGTCGTTAGTAGGAGTTGAGCGTAGCGTTAGTTAACGGATTTTCAGAAGAGGGATTTTTGTTATGAAGTGTAAATAGGTGTGTTGAGCTTTGGAGATAGCTCTTTTATTGGATATATGTATAGATCTGTTTAATGGTTATAGAAAGCTATGATAGTGTTGTAACTAAAGGACTTCTTTATCAAGTAAATATATGGATGTATATTTTTGTTAGTAGGTTGAGTTTGGCTATGTAGAAGCTGCGTCCTCTTGAAAAAGGATGGCCATGTCATGATTCTTATAGTGGATTTTGGGGTGTGACATTTGTTGATATCGGAGCATAGGTTATGATCTCTATGGGTAGATATGGGACGTTGTGAGATAGTGTGATAGAATTTAATGCTTTAGCCTAAATGATACTAAGGTATAGTTTGGTTTTATTCTTAGATCCAGGTAACCATGAGTTCTTATCCAAAGCTGCTTACCAATTATCGCAAGAGAAGTAAGAGCAAGAGAGCTATCACCTTCGATTCTAGAGATGTGCCTTGAGGTTCCAGAGGGAGGCCTTCAAGAGGAGAAGATGATACAAGAGCTAAATCTTGGGAATCAAGAGAAGAGAGCCAGCAGCAAGGGGCCCAAGATAATGTAACTTGGAGCTATGGAACCTAATGGTAATAGAGGCTACACTTTTACCCAATTTAGAAAGGCGAAACCACCCACTTATGATGGAAAAATTGATCCTCTTGTCGCTGAACATTGGATTAGAAAGATAGAGGGGATCTTCAGAGTTGAAGAGGTTCATGAGAAGAAAAAAGTTGACTTTGCCATGCAATATTTAGAAGGTTAAGCCGAGTACTAGTAGGAGGGAGTGAGGTCCACCTTTGGAGATGAAGATATTGCTATCCCTTGGAAGGACTTCAAAGAGACTTTTAACGCCCAATTCTTCCCTCAATTGTTTCAGGCGCAGACGAAGAACGATTTTCTACATATATTGCAAGGTGACTCTACTGTTATGGAGTATGCAAGCTGTTTCAATTAGATAAGTAGATTTGCGGGATGTCCGGTGGCCGATAAGGGGAAAAGGCTGAACATTTTGTGAGAGGACTTCGACCCGAGATTCATTTTACACTTATGTTTCTTTCATTACCAACTTACAAAGACGTGTTGGAATGAGCAATCAAGATTTAATGAAAGATTTTTATCAATGGCACTCGGGGTGCTCGTTCTTATAAGAGGCTAAAGTTCACATATTTTCAGGAAAGTCAAGCAAGTGGTAGCATCAGACAAAGAAGCATTAGCAATCGTGGAAAAAGCAAGAGTCAAGTTATTCAAGGTTCTTGCGCTACATGTGGGAAACATCATGGCGGTCTTTGTCACCATAAGACATGAGCATGTTTTATTTGTGAGAACACAAGACATATGGCACGTGATTGTCCCACTTAGAGGAGTACACCTGTAGATAGTAGGGTGTGTTTTGTTTGTGAGCAGCCTGGACATGTAATACGTACTTATTCTATGAGGAAGACAGGTTTTTTCACCGGTAGGCCTCAAGAAAGTCAACAAAAGTAGAAGATGATTGGGAAAGTTTTTGCTATGATAGAAGATGATGTAGCGGCTTCTAACACCGTCGTTGCAAGTATAATCTTGCTTGCCTTACAGTGTACTTATGCATTATTCGACTCCAATGCTACACATTCCTTTATATCTATGGAATTTGCAAAGAAACTTAATGTGTTGCCTGACCCTCTTGATTATGAATTACGTGTTGATACCCCTACTGGTGCTTTCTTGATTGATGATTGTGTGTTCAAGAGATGTAAGCTTTGAATTGATAATGTGGAAATGCATGGAGATTTGGGGTTGTTAGATATATAGGATTTCAACATTATTATAGGGATGGATTGGCTATCAACATATCATTCTACTTGTTGATTGTTATTCGAAGAAAGTTATCTTTAAACCTCGAATCAGCCGAATTTTCTTTTCGGAAAGTTGTAAAGGCACTTTTTCGATACTAATTTCAGCCATGCAAGCGAAGAAGCTTCTAAGGAAGGGTTGCTATGGTTATCCGGCTTGCGTAAAAAACACCGGTAAGGAAGTTGTAAAGCTAGAAAACGTTCCGGTTGTTAGAGAATTCTCGGATGTGTTTCCTGATGATTTAACTCGTTTACCTCATGATGGAAAGTTTGAATTTTGCATTGAGCTGTTGCTTGGGGCAATACCTATCTCAAAAGTACCTTATCGGATGGCACCCGCTGAATTGAAAGTGTTGAAGGCGCAGCTACATGAACTTTTAGATAAAGCTTTCATTAGGCCCAGTATCTCACCTTGAGGAGCTCCCGTTCTTTTTTTTGAAGAAGAAAGATGGTAGTTTGCGGTTTTGTATAGATTATCGAGAATTTAATAAGGAGACGATCAAAAATATGTATCCTTTGCCTCGGATTGATGACTTATTTGATCAACTCCAAGGAGCTCGGGTATTTTAAAAAATCGGCCTTTGTTACGGTTATCACCAATTGAAGACAAAAGCAGATGATGTGCCAAAGACTATTTTCAGAATAAGGTATGGACATTATGAGTTTTTTGTCATGAATAGGGTATTCAGAAAGTATCTTGATAGATTTATTGTGGTGTTCATTGTTGATATTACGGTGTATTCGAGGAGTTTGGAGGATCACAATCAACATTTGAGGCTTGTTTTGCGATTCTCACGTGAAAATAAGTTGTATGCTAAATTCGGTAAGTGCGACTTCCGGCTTGATCATATAGAGTTCTTGAGCCATGTAATTTCAAAGGATGGTATTTCAGTTGACCCGAAGAAAGTTGAAGCAGTTGTTCGAAGGAATCGTCCTACAAATGTTACAGAAGTGAGAAGTTATCTTGGGTTAACTGGTTATTACGGGCGGTTTGTGGATGGATTTTTCAAAATTGCTGGTCCACTTACTTGTCCAACTCAGAAAGGGGTTAAGTTTGTGTGGTCATATCAATGTGAGCACGGTTTTCAAGAATTAAAGAGGCGGTTGGTGACAGCTTCCATATTAACCTTGCTTTCGGGAATTAGTGGTTTCACTATCTATTGTAACGCGTCTAAGGAAGGTCTAGGTTATGTTCCTATGCGGGATGGTAAAGTTGTGGTCCATGCCTCGAGAAAGTTGAAGGCACACGAGAAGAATTATCCTACTCATGACCTGGAGTTAGCAGCGGTTGTCTTTGCTTTGAAAGTATAGCGACACTACTTGTATGATGAGAAATGTGAAGTTTTCACTGATCACAAAAGTTTGAAGTACATCTTTACTAAAAAAGAATTGAACATGAGATAGAGAAGAAGGTTAGAACTCTTGAAGGATTATAAGTTGCCTATCAACTACCATCCAGGGAAAGGCAAATGTAGTGGCGGATGCCTTGAGTCGTAAATCTTCGGGGATATGAGGAAACTAGAATTGGAGGTATTGGTGCATCAGCTTGATGCTCGGTTAGCTAATTTTCAAGTGTAGCCAACGTCAATTGATATAATCAAGGCTTAACAAAATGAGGATCCTTAGTTGGGGAAGATCGGAAAAGGTGTAGAAGGCTGGGGGCAACTAGATTTTAGTATCCATGTAGATGGATCATTGAGGTTCCGTGGTCGGCTATGTATTCTCGATGATGTAGGATTGAAAAAGGAGATATTGCAAGAGGCTCACACCATTAGATACTTGATTCATCCAAGAAGTTCTAAAATGTATAGGGATTTGAGAAGAAATTTCTGGTGGATCAACATGAAGAAAGATATTGTGAAGTTTATCGATCAACGCCTGATTTGTCGACAAGTAAAGATTGAGCATTAGAAACTAGGTGGACAACTACATCCACTCGAGATACCTAAGTGAAAATGGAAACATATCACATGGATTTCATTATTGGTTTACCGAGGACGCCGAATAGTAAGAATGTTATATGGGTGATTATTGATCGATTGACTAAGTCAGCACACTTTTTTATCATATAGATTTGGCCTTTCGGTGGAAGACATGTGAAGGCATACGTGAATGAGATAGTCAAGCTGCATGGGGTTCCGGTGAGCATTGTTTCTGATAGGGATCCCAAGTTTGTGTCCAACTTTTGGAGGGGTTTACAAGAGGCATTGGGTACCAAACTCAACTTTAGTACGACTTTTTATCCTCAAATAGATGGACAATCAAATAGGACGATTCAGACCCTAGAGGATATGCTACGATCCTATGTTATTGACTTTGATGGCTCGTGGGATGAACATTTATATCTGGCGGAATTTTCTTATAATAACAGTTATCATTACATTATAAATATGGCTCCTTTGAAGTTTTGAATGGTCGAAAATGCGGGAGTTTAATTTGTTGAGACGATGTTGGTGAGAAAAGACCGACCGGCCCCGAGTTCATACAACAATCAGGGGAGAAAGTCAGGCTGATCCGAGAGCATTTGAAAGCGGCTCAAAGCCGTCGGAAAAGTTATGCAGATCTTAAAAAGCCTAGCACATAATTTAATGTGGGATATTATATATTCCTAAAGATGTCACCTATGAAAAGTATTATGAGATTTGACACTCGTGGGAAGTTGAGTTCAAGATATGTGGGACCATTCTTAATATTAAAGAAGATTGGCGAAGTTGCTTATAAACTTGCTTTACCACTAGCGTTATCCGGAGTGCATAATGTGTTCCATGTGTCTTTATTGCTAAAATATGTGCTTGAATCCACGAACATGTACTTGGATTTCACTCCTTTAACTTGACATATGAGGAGCGATCTATTCGGATAGTTGATAGGAGAAAGCAAGCGTTGCGACGACGAACTATTCCCTACGTTAAGATTCAATGGCAAAACCACATAGAAAGGGAGGCTACTTGGGAACTCGAGGAGGAGGGGAGATGCGTGTTCTAGGGGTTGTATGGGTGGCCCTTGGAGGAACAAAACCGTGAGGACTTGTTTGTCTAAAACGGACAATATCTTTTGAGTGGTACTCTCGAGTTGTTACGATTGGTATTAAAGCCGACTCCGACAACGTATGGGTTGCGATGGGCGCTCGCTAGTCTTCTTTGAGGGCACAACGAGGATGCTATGCCGTTGAGAGCACAACGAGAATGCTATCTCGGCGAGGGGGAGAGTATGTGACATCTAGCGGATGGGGGTGATCATACTCTTTGTCCCACATTGCTTAGGGAGAGGATCTTGGGCTAACTTATATGGTTTGGGTGCCTATCAAACTTGCGAGATGCATTTTTTGAGGGTTGTATGGGCGGCCCTCGGAGGAATAAAACCGTTAGGATTGTGTGTCCAGAGCGGACAATAACTTGCAAGTGGTGCGTGCGGGTCGTTACAAAATCTCTTTTGCAAATTATCGATGGGGCCGCCACTACTAAAACAAAACAATCCACTATCCACCATTAATAACAACGTGTTGATGATACCATCCATGTGACGACGAGCAACTAGGTAGCCCTTCGCACACAATCTGAAAGGAACATGACAAATGTCAAGTTTTGACATGATGGCTAATTAACAAACAAGGGAATTCATTAAGTTAATTACAAGCATCGTAAGCGGGAGGAGCCTTCGTAACTTAACCAAAGTCAAAAGGTATTGGACAGTGAAAATTCCAATAACGAAATATAATGGCCGGCTATTTGTGTTTTCTCGCATCGAATTTGAATAATATACATTTCGATCCGAACATGGCAAGGTCATTGATCACAATGCATCTTCGCAACCTACATAAATCCAAGAACGGCAACAACAACAATAAACTAAGCCTTATCCAACTATGTAGGGTCCATGAATAATTAAACAAACATTTTAAAAAGGATTTCCATATGTGAAAGTGTTAAAACATATTTGAATATGTTTAAAAGCATATAAACATATCCAAATGTGTGGAAGTGTCATTTAATATCAATAAAATGTTAACCTGCTTAATTAGACATGCTTAAATGTATCTATATAGGTTGTGAAGATCACCTCACACACCAGAAATTTAACTTGCATTTTATACAATTAGTCAACCACATGCATGAGAAAAAGGGATTAAGTTCAACTAGGACACACTTAACTACGTGCCAAATTCATGTCATGTGAACAAGTCTACCTTACCTCATAAAGCAATTCGAAGTCTCACTCTTCATGACTCCGGAAGGGTCAAGTAGTTGAGTCATTTCATAGCTTAGCTTGAAGCGTGCACTCTCAAACCGCATATTTTCACCTGGCGATGTTTCTAGGATGAAACCAAAATTGATATGTATCGGCCGTCCCAAGCTGCATGAATCATATTGTTAGGGCTCTTTGATTTTTTTTGCAAGACTTTCTAGATATATAAAAGAAGTGTTACTTGAATGAATAGTATCACCAGTCAATAGAGAATGAAACCTCCTCCATGGAAAATGAGACGGACTATCTTATGATTATAGCCCTTGGTAAATTTACCAAACATGAAAATGATTTATTTGATAGTATGGATGACTGATCCTTAATAGTATATGACTAAAGTGGTGCTCAAAAGGCATGCCTGATGGCATTTTCCTTTATTTTTAAATAGAAGTGTGCCTGATGACATTGCTAACTAGGCATGAGTAGAATTCACACACGGGTGAGAGAAAGAGGAGGGAGAGAGAGGGAGATGTACTTGTCAAAAAGAAGATTGCCATTATGCCTATCTTTTGGTTGAAGCAGAAGACTAGCAACCGCATAACCGGCACTACTAATGATGAAATTTTCTTGTGCAGCTTCAAAACTAGGAGAACCAACAAGCCCATAGTCCTATTGGAACATTTCATGTAAATCGCCACATGGCATGGTGACGTCATCTTTGACCCATCCGTTGACCTAGTGGACCCGACCTGGTTTAATCCTTGATCGGGTCAACCCAACTCGATCGGGCCGTTGAGCGGTTCCATCGGTCAATGGTTATACCGGAGTCCCTGGTCTAATTGGCCTATTCCAAACCGGCCAAAACGGGTCGATTGATCATTGATCGGATCGCGCACGCCTAAATTTTGAATGGGCCGTGAGAGCTCATACGAACTCTATTTTGGACGTTCTTCGTACCAATTCTCTCGTATGAAAATTCTCTACATAGTGGTATATATATTGTATGCTTGAGTTTTCGAAAGATAGAAAAATGCATAAAACCCTTATGTACATGTACTTTTAGGGGTATTTTTGGGCATTTTTCCTGTATTTGTATATGGTTTCGAAAATACTAAGGCTAACTCACATGTATATGATCATATGTTGGATGTGTAGAGTATTATTAAGTGTTAGTATGTGTAAAATTTTAACATGCATCAATGAATAAAGTAGTGTCTTTGGCATCACATGTGATTTTAATGACGACTGCCCATGTCTTCAAGTCTAAAATTATATGTCTATGATAAAGGTGAGACATGAAGTTAATATCCCTAGTATGAGAGAGTTTCAAATATTCAATTGAGCCATGATCGCCTAAGTGGCACACTTGATTAAGTTTGAGAAATATCGGTCTCATATTGTGGTGAAATGTCTCCTGTTCTAATGCGTGGTCATACTCCCAAAGGAGGTGATTGTGTATTGATTGTGAAGGAGTACATGTACAGCATATGGTTGGGGAGTGACTAATTCTAGTGGTTCATACACCCAAAGGTGATGATTCTCGAAGGTTGAAATATATTCTGATGACCGCTATTATGTGGAGAGTTTACAACCGCATGTTATATATTCTACCCAAAGGCGATTGTATGATGGTGCATGTAACTCTCCGGATATGTACTTTCAAGGTTTTCAAGTTACACGGTAATCACTAGATGCTAATTATATACATTGCTTATTTTTTAGTCACCTTCTATGTGATCGGCAACTCCATTACAATTGAAGTTCTTAATGATTCAAATTTTAAGAAATGGAGAGAGGATGAAACTTAGTCTATCAATGATTTGATAGCCAAGGTGGTAGCAAAGAAAGAAAAGCTGAAAAAGGATGGAGGGCACTTTGCCCCGGTTACCTCCATTTTTGGCACTAAGAAAGTAAGGGATTTAAACTTCATACTCGTTGAGGAACTTATGTAACCACTAGTCCTTCTAATAATTCAAGTCATAAGAAAGCATCTTTCAAGAAGGATGGTAACCGCTGCTTCTTTTGTAAGAAAAGAGGTCACATAAAGAAGGACTGGGTCAAATATAATAATTAGTTGTCTAAACGTGAACATGCATGTTCTTTGGCATTTATTTATGAATCTAACTTATTAGAAACTCCATCTAGCTTATGATAGCTAGATAGCGATGCAACTAATTATGTTGCGTTCACCATACAAGGGTTTATAAATCGAAGGAAGCTAAATCAGGATAAATCAAAGTCGTAGTGGGAGATAACAATAAAGTCGACGTTGAGTTTGTGGGAGATGCCATTTTGATTTTAGAATTTGGTTTTAATTTGATGTTAAGAAACACTTTTTATGTACATTCTTTTAGATGAAATTTAGTTTTCATACCATGTCCGGACATGCGTGGTTACTATTTTGAAATAAAGAAGAGTGTGATTTTTATTTTTTTTAATTCAAATAAGATTGGGTGCTGCAATAAGTCCAATAGATCGTACAGATTGTGTTTAACTCCCAACGATATATACGTCATTTATACAGTTGAAAAGACTATCTCCAAAAGAACTCTACTTAAGGAACAGTTTTATGTATTATGGCAAAAACATTTTGGTCACATTTCTGGGGAAATAGTGGAAAGGCTAATAAAGGCCGATAAAATAAAGAACAAATTTGCGATCCGTACTTCGACCGGTTGGAGGTCATTCACACCGATATCGAGTGGACCCTATCTTGCAACCTTGTATAGAAATTTTTATGTTATCGCTTTTATGGATGACTATTCCCGATATGGTTATCCGTTCTTGATTAAAGAGAAGTCCGAGTCTCTTGACATGTTCAAGATATTTCGGACTCAAGTGGAGAAACAACTGGGAAAAGTCATAAAGGTTGTTAGATCGGACCGATATAGTGAGTATTTTGGCAGACATGGCGATGCTGGACAGTTTAAAGGGCTAATTACTAAATACTTAGATGATTCCGGAATAGTAGCTCAATTTACTATGTCTAGGAGTCCCGAACGCAATTGTGTAGTCAAAAGGTGTAATTGCACCCTCATGGATATAATGAGGAGTATGATTCGTAGAATCAACTTACCTATTTTTCTATGAGGTGAGGCGTTGAAAATAATGATTTATGTTTTGAATCGGGTTCCTACCAAAACTATTTCATTAACTCCTTTTGAGTTATGAACTGGATGTAAACCTAGCTTAAACGATGTGAAAGTTTGGAGTTGTCCTGCAGAAATGAAGTTATATGATCCAACATTAAGTAAGTTAGACTCTAGAACCACTCGGTGTTACTTCGTATCTTGTCCAGATCATTCGAAGGGATATCGATTTTTTAACCATAATGGAGGCATAAGAATTGCTGAATCACATACAGTGAAGTTTTTGAAATTTGATATGGCAAAAAAGGATGGCTGCTCAAAGACTAAAGAAGATAACAATACGGTGGGGATTACTAAATCATTTTCTCTACCAATATAGACGATTATGGAACCTCCCATTCTACGGATTAAGCCTAGTGGGCTTCAAGATCCCATTGTTGAGACAATTCATGATGAAGTTACTCAAGCCCCACAATTACAAGATTAAGCTGAAGTTGCTCCACTTAGGAGGTTTATTAGGCAGAGATGATAAGCTATTTTACCGAACTATGTAGTATATCTAGGGGAACAGGACTACGATATCGGTTGTGTGGTTGATCCAATTACTTATACAAATGTCATTTCTTGTCCTCAATCGGATACGTGGTTAGATGCGATAAAAAATGAGATGCAATCTATGTGACATAATGGTGTTTAGAAGCTTGTTGAATTCCCTAGAGGTCACAATGTCTAATAAGATAAGATATAAGGATTCTTAGAGTGTGCGTGGTAACACTTCTGGGAGTGAATTTCTGCTCTAAAAGTGCTTCTAGAGCAGAAATCCATTTGGTAACATAACTTTTAAAGTAGAAATCCGTTTGGCAAAATTTTTTACTTTTGAAAGGAATTTCTACTTCTGAAGTGAATTTTCACTTATGAAGTTGTTTTTTTTTTCCAATTTGAGAATTTAAAAAAAAATATCTTCTTAACTCAAGAAGTACTTCTCGCTTAAATAAGAAAAAAAAACTCAAGAAGTACTTCTTGCCCTGCCCTATTTTAATTACGGTTTCAACTTCTTTTCAATCGCGCCCGCTTACGCCACCGTCAACCTCAACCGCCACCCACCGCCCACCACCGCCCATCGCTGCCCGCAACCACCGCTACCCCCCACCGACCACCGTCGGCCGCTGTCCATCACCGCCCGCGACTACCGCCAACTGCCGACCATCGCCCGCCATTACTTGCTACGGCTACCCCCTGCCGCTAACCACCGCTACCCACTGCCGCCAACCACCGGCGACCACCACCGCTCCCTAACGCCAACTATTGACCATTACCCACCCGCTGCCCTAATCTACCACAAACCTCTGTTGGCCGTCGTTGACGTCGCAAGCGCTAACCACCACCGTTGCCCTCCGTCAAGTCGTCGTCTTGACCACTAGAGTAGAAGATAATTAATAATTTCTTTTTATTTTTAAAATGTAAATAATATCTTTAATAATAAATTTTTTTAAATAAATTTAAAAAGTTCAAAAATGAAGTACAAATTTTTCGATGACCAATAATAATTTTTCGAGAGAAGATTTTGTGATAATAATGTTTTAGAAATAGAAATTTTCAACCGTTACCAAATGAATTTCTTTGATCCGAAATAAACATTTGGAGCGAAGTAGAAAAATTAACTTCGATCGAAATTAATTTCCGAAGCAAAAATGTTATCATGCATGCCCTTAACTAATCCAATATGAGTTGGCTAATGTGGTCGAGTTTGACCCGGACCCGTGATGAGAGGGGCCCGCTAAAAACTCTATAAATAGCGCTCCAGCCCTTCCTCTAGCTCTAATGATTAGTAAATCACTTCACATAAGGATTTGAGAGAAAGTAAGGGGCAACTTATCAAGCCGATCATATGGAGGGTAATAGAGGAGAATATCTTGTGTTCGAACCATCTTGATTTCGCTTGAAGTAACATGGAATCGAAATCAAGTGCACAAACTCTTTTCTTTCTCCATACATCATTCTATTTCTATCGGTGATGATTCAGAGATTGCCATCATAATGTTTTTAGTGGCTTACAAAGGAGTCTTCGACGACCTAGATGCCAATGCTATGGCGAAGAATCGGTTGTAGGTGGAGTTGCGAAGCTTGATCAGGTCATTGAAGCGGAGAGATCGGACGTCACAATGCGATTGCAAGGCATGAATGCCAACAAGTTGATAGAAGATAGAGACGGAGGTGGAGGTGGAGGTGGAGAGGAGAGGCTCACATAGATGAACAAAGCTTTGGCGTTGGCGAATGGGAGTGAAAGTTTCAATGGTTTCCATTCTTTATCGCCTAACGGCCTTCACAATATCACTGTTCTCGTTCTCCATGAATTTGGAATATTTACAAAATTTTTTGTTTTGTTTTATGCGCCTCTCTCCTTTTTTTTTCTTGATTTCTCAAGCAATGGATCAAATCCTCGACAAAATTTCAAGTGAGGGCACGAAGTGCTCTCATTTTCTCAAATAAATGCTTGAAATAAACTTTATTTCAAAAAATGACTCGAAGTGCCCTCTCTATTTCAAAGAAGGGCCTCGATCGAAGGGCATTCTTGTCTTTTATAGTTTTAAATTTTTTCCTTTGCTTTCTTTCTTTTTTTTCCTTTCTTTTTCCCTTTTTCTTTTTCCTTTTCCTTTTTCTTTCCCTTCCCCGCCCCCACACCACGATGGGGCAGGGTGTGCGCATTTACCTTCCCCATCTCTTGGAACACCCCATTGTTGATCATCAAGTAGTTTCTGAGGGTTGCGTAGTTGCCTCCCAGCACTTCCATCGGCGTCCGCATGTACGTGCCTAGGCCCGGGCCGATGCCACAAGTGCCTTAGCTTCTCCCTTTATGGTGTAGAACTCTACATTGGCGAGCCGCCGCCTTACGTAGAAGCCGGTCTTGACCGTGGCCTTCCGGGCCTCCCCCTCCTTATCCTTCTAGTACAACACCGCCTCTGCCACTTTTTGCTTCCTATAGAGCTCCCAGTTTGCTTTACAATTTTTCCATAAGAAGTTAGTCATCTTCTCCAAGTTGCGGATGTATGGTGCTTGTTTGTCTTCTCCAAGATGATAATGCGGACGCGCTGATAGTTTGCAAGATAGTTGTTGGTCAAGCTCCGACGTTGCAAATCCCCACTAGAAAATTCCTTAAAATGACCCCACCATTACAAATTGGATTCACGGTATAGCCTTGCCGAGGTTACACGACCCCGGGGGTTGCCTTACCTAGAGTCGGGCGACCCCGGCACGTGCAATCCTAAGGGTTACCTCACCCGTACAAAACCATAAAATATACCTTGGTTTCGTAATCCACGCTGGCTTTACCCAGTAACTCAGCCTTGGGCTTCTTTCCATGGCAGCGCGTTTATTCTCTCAACCTCCCTTAGCGTCACCGACTTAGCAACATCCACCTGCGTGGCCGAGGCCTCTTTAGTCCAACCCGCCTTCTTCTTCGAGAGCTTAGCGTTGGCCTCCGCGCCTCGGCTTCCCTCTTATTCTCGTACACCTTCACCTATGTCCTCATCCTAATCTCCTCCTCCTTCCCCTCCTTTGCCTCTGCGTCGATCTTCGCCGGGTTCCGCAACATCCGCCTTCACCTGAGCTTAGCCCCAACCTCGGCCTTCATCTTGGCCTCCAACACGTCTACTTTCACTTGGTTCGCTGCCTCCATCTACATCTTCTAGCCCGGGTAGGAAAAATACTCGTGCCTCGGCCAACTCTCGCCCGACACCGGCCCAACGACGGCATGGGCGGCCCTCGCCCGAGGCGGGTGTTGGGTGGGAAAAGGGAAAGAAAAAGAAAAATAAAAAAAATGGGAAAAGGGAAAGAAAAAGGAAAAAAATTAAAATAGTAAAAGACGAAAATGCACTTCGGTCGGGCTCTTCTTTGGAATAAAAAGGGCCCTTCAGGATTATTTTTTTTAAACAAGGTCCACTTCAGGTCCTTATTGAGAAAACGAGAGCACTTCGGGCTCTTATTTGAAATTTTCCCTCGGATCCTCCGTATTTCGGATCCAAGTCATATTTTTGATTTGCAAACCTTCCTTCCTAAATTTTGACCCAACATATGATGTGTATCTAAATGTTTAAACAATTATTTGTAAATTTTTAATTTAATTATTAAATTTAAAAATGTACGTCGTCCTTTTGTTGATTTAATTTAACAAAATTTGCTAATGTAACTTCTAATCTCTTAAGTAGGACTTTCAATATGTTATGTTTGCACGATGGACACCAAAAAACAAAGTTATAAGTGAATTATCATCATCTCAAAATAGGATAAAAGAATCCACGTTATCAAATAATAATGTACATGTTGACGCTCCAATTTTATTTTATTTTTCCGATAGTTGATAGATAAAAAGATAGACATGTAACTCTTTTTGTTTTTTTCGACCCCAAAAAACAAGTATTGTTTTTAAAAAGTCTCATCAAATAACTTCTAATTTGACGTTCAAGTAAACATAATGACTACATTAAACATTTCTCAATAATTCAATGATCAGATTAAGTAAATTATAACTTTAAGAACGATATTGCATATCAAATTAAAAATTTCAAAAACCCCCATTTTCTGTCTTTTTTCTCCTAAACGAGTGTTTTAACATTGCAACTAAGCATCAAAGCAATAATAGTTTTACACTTGTCTTCACTATTACATAACACAAGTATAGAGTCTCTTGCTTTGAAAATATTTCAGTCACTTCTTCTACTTTCTAAAATGTTCTCGCCTAGTTACTTTACGAATATGACATCGAGGACAATAGCGTGAATTGGTAATTTCATCTTATCTCTCACTTATTTTGATTTTAAAATGTGAATCTTACCCAATAAACCGTCTTAACTCTTGAAAAATTTATCAATTTCCACATATATATATGTGCAATTTCTTTGTCTACTATGTCAATTTTTTCTTTCTATTAACTAATAATACAAATAATTCATCGTAAAGAGATTTTATAATAAAAAAACTACAAAATGCAAATTTATCATGGACAAGAATTATTTGTGCATTTTTACTAAGTAAATATAAGAGAAAACACATCCAAGGGCCTGTTTGACAACGATTCTGATTTTGTTCCCTGAAACAGAAAAGATGATAAATCTGTTTGATAATGTAAATGATTCTGATGCTCAAATTATTTGATTCTTATCTCGGAAATAGATTTGGAGCAGAAACAAGAATAAAAAAAATTGATTTTTTGTTTGAGAATCACTTTTGAGAAACAAAACCAACAAAGTGAGAAGGCTCAGGAAGACTCTCACTTTGTTGTCGCGACAAAAAAGAAAAAAAGAACGAAAACTCGGGGAAGAATTCTCGATCCATCAGCTCCCTTGCTTGTCCTGTCGCTCGATCAACCAACTCCCACCACCGCTGTCTCGCCCACGTCGCACAACTTCGGTGAGTTTCGTTTCATCATTCGGTTCCCACGTCACCTTATCGTCTCTTTCCCATGGATCTCACTTGAGGTGGCCCTCGCTAATTTGGGCGAGGGCCGGCCTCATTGGTCTCAAGCAAGGGTTGCCCTCATTGATATGGGCGAAGGCCGCCCGGGTCGGCCTCAGGTGAGGAAAAACATCCTACGAGGAGGAAGGTTGTTGATGCCCAAACCGTCGAGAAGGTCGAGCCTCCAAGTATCACTCCGAGTGGGAAAACGATGACGAATGGCAAGATAGATCTCAATATCACCATTTATTCACCTAGTGTCCCTTGAGAAGGAATAGGATAGCCAGATTCACCACATTCCATCCATCATATAGGAAGCCCAACCTATTCAGGTTGCTGGCCACGAAGGAGTGATAGTTGCAAGTTAAGAGACTATAGTGATGGTATTGAAACTCTTTCTCGGTGCTTCAAGTCAAATTGTGGCAAAAATTTAAGTGCAAATTGCTTATTGAGTTTATGTTCTTTCTTAAGGATCTTGCATATATATATATATATATATATCCAGGCTCTGCCGAAATAAACAAACTAATTATTGGTTATTGTCGCAACTTGTCTTAACTCTTTCCCGAGGTCCAACGGGTTTAGAGGTATTATCATAGGTCAATGGTGTAGACTCTCTCAAGTCCTACCTCGCATAACATTGGATTTCTTTGTACTGATTAGCAAACTAAAATGCTACTAGGAGTTGCCACTAGCCTATTGGGGTCGGCTAGAAACCAATCGAGACACGAAAGTGTTATCTCGATTCATACGCAACCAGAGTTTCTAGGTTCGGGGACTTATTTACGCTAACTAGATAATTAGCGCCATTTCGTTACCTAACCAATCAATATTCCCCGAGGTGACAACACATTTTGCATATCATGTTAAGCTTACCAGGCATCTAACCAACACTAAATGATCATGCATAATATTTTTATATTATTTCGTGCAATTACTTATTTATTCTTAACCTAGCAATATAGGAAGAGCGATGAACATGCAATTTTTCAAAAGACAACGTTGTAATAAACACTCAATCATGTAAATATGCCAAATAAAGAAGTCAATGACCACATGCAAACCAAATCTATGATTGCAATATTTAAACGAACAACTATGACGCGAAGGTCAAAGTACATCGATGTCAGATTAGATTGGACATCGATCTTCGATCAACGCCAATCGAAGGCCTAGAACTCACATGAGGGGTAAAATGGTCAAGAAAACCATTTTTGTAATTTTTTGAAATTTTTATTTTTTTGGAAATTTTTTTTTATTAATTAAAGGGAACCGGTCCTGGGTTGGGGTCAGGTCGTTGGACTTGATCCGACCCCTGGCCCGGTTTGTGCAAAGGGAGGTCACGTATCTTGACCGGAATGGGTCTAACTCTTCCTCCAGCCCAGCTCCCAACACCTAAGCCGGTACAGGCCCGGCAGCTCCTCTCTTCATTCTCAAAACAGCCCATCCTATCGGCCCAAAAATCTTTCTTCAGCCTTAATTCGGGCCTAACCTTAGCCATGTAAACCGAACATGCCCAAATAACAAGATAAAATATTAGGTAGATTAGATTTGCCAACTAGATGGTGCATTAAACCATTGAGAGGTTGACACGTGGCTTGTCGGGCCCCACCGATCAAATTTTGAAAAAGCACTAGATCCAACCATCTCCGTTATCTCTCTCCTCTCCTCCGTTATCCTCTGGTCAAATTTTTAAAAAAGAGAGCAGCAAGTCTCATTAACTCTCTCTCTCTCTCTCTCTCTCTCTCTCTCTCTCTCCAAGTGAGGTCGACGAACACTCACTCTCCCCAAGTTCACTCTCTGTCTTCTTTGACCGGATCTCGACTCCACCACGAGACCGGGTCGGTCCCTCGACCGAAACCACGCCATAGCCGCCGCCGCCGCCGCTTCCACCTCCGCCATCCCGAACCCCTCTCGTGTCACCTTCTCTCTCTCTCTCTCTCTCTCTCTCTCTCTCTCTCTCTCTCTCTCTCTCTCTCTGAGTCCGCGGCTTGCTCTGTTCTCTCCAAGTTCACTTTCTCTCCCTCGACCAAAACCACGCCGCCCCTGGGTCGTCGCCTCCCCGACCCCCATTAGTGGCTTCGGTTTGTCCTTTGCGTTCGACGACCTCGGGTAAGGGTTTTCAACCCAAAAACCGAACTCCTCTTTGCAATTCCTCGACCAAAACCACGCCTCTACCATCGTCGCAGCCGTTTCCACCTCTACCGACCCGAAGCCCCTCTGTATCGCCTCCTTTCTCTCTCTCTGGGTCCACGTCTTGCTCTGTTCTCTCCAAGTTCACTTTCTCTCCCTCGACCAAAACCATGCCGTCCTTGTGCCGTCGCCTCCCCGACCCCCATTGGCGGCTCTGATTTGTCCTTTGTGTCCGACGGCCTCGGGTTAGTGTTTCCCCTCTTTGAAATCCAAAAGCTAAAGCTTTGCTTTGATCGAGGGTTTTGCAGAGTGTGGTAATTTGAACAATGCTAAACTGTTGTATAGTGAAATAGGATAGAGTAATTTCAAGCTGTACGAACATATTATCAATATCCATTGGTTCGTCAATTAGGCATTGCAACTTGTTGTTGATGGGCTGGTGAAGGAGTGAAGGATTGACGAAGTGCGGTAGCTTGTGCAGCTTAGGAAGGTAAATAACATCATTTTTTCCCTTCACTTTAATTTGAAAGAAAAATATGAGATTGTAGAGCATACTTTCATTTTTTATTTTCCCTCATTTTGAGGATCATCTCTCATTTTCTGGATTTGGTCCCGTACCTCTATCTCATTTTGTATTGTAACATCATAGTCTTGCTCGGCTTCATCCTCAAGCTCTCCGCTCTCTTCTTGGTAAGGGTTTTCAACCCAAAAACCGAACACCTCTTTGTAGTCCCTCGACCAAAACCACGCCTCTGCCATCTCGTAGCCCCCTGCTGCCTCCTCATCTCTCTCTGAGTTCACGGCTTGCTCTACTCTCGTCCATTAAAGCTCTATCTTTGTGGAAATTGTGGGTGCTCTCTTTTCCAAGTGTCTTCCATTCAATTGATTCCACATCGGCTATTTTCTTTTTCAACTCATAAGTAGGAATTCTTGGTTAGTCACTTCAATTTGCTTGTTAGGACTTCTTGGATCGTGTGTTTGTAGACTTTGCTTGTGGTAGGTCGATGGTAATCCGAGCATCTTTGATGCTTCTTGGGACTTCAATTCTAGGAGGGAAGTAGTCGATAGGCTCTTGTTGCAGCAATTTCGAGCTCTGTATATAGTTATTTTGATCGAAATTTGCTAGATTTTTATTATTGCTGAGAAGCCAATCTTGAAAAATATACCCGAGGAACGAACTCACTTCATAGTTTGAGTGGGCACAATTTGCGTGTCTTCCCTCATTTCGAGCTATAATTTTGTGGAAGGATTGGTTTTGGGCATTTGCTATCAAGTTTCCTGCCCTCTCTTCACCTCCGCTTGAGGTCTAATTCCACGTGTTGCATCTGTTTTACAATATTTTCCGTCTCCGGTGAAAAGGCTATATAAGATTTGGGATATTTTTTAGATTATACTCCCACACTACTTTGGAATTTCTTCAACTTGTCATAATTTTTTGCGTCCTTTTTTTTTTTTTTTGTCTTTTTCATTGCTGTGTGATGTTTCTCATTTGGTTTATACACAATAGTTTTGATTTGTTTATTTCCAATGTAGAGTTTTTTCGTCGGCTAGTCCTTGCTTGTCTTATATGCGGTTCATTTCTCATGAAATGGAAAATATTACATATTGATAACTTATCTTGTTTGAGTACTCTTGGTTAAAGGAGGATGTAGGTCATTTTTGTCACCGATATTAAGTAGAGTACATCAAAATCATGAAGTTTCTTATGACGTTTGCATGTATTCTTTGCATTGTTGTTGCACATGACTCATGATGGTGTCGGTTCATGCTGCTTCCTCAATGTGCTCCCCGACTGAGAATTTGCTTGTAGCATCCTATAATAAGCTGCAGTTGACTAACATTGAAGATATGTGACAAAAACATTTGTCCAACCATCAGCAATTAGTTATTCGATGCGAGAATTTGGAATGAATCTAACTAAAGTCAAGCGCCAAGTGGGCAAATATGAAGTGTGATGGACCATTAGCAAGGGAACATTTGCAAAAGTCAAATTTACAATAAACTACGAGACAGGGGAATTGGTGGCTCTTGAGATCCTAGACGAGGAGAATGTTCTAAAACGCAAAATGGCTGAACGAGTTTCTTTCTATTGTCCGTCATGGTTATTCAATTGCCTGTGTGCGTCTTATTCTTTTATTAGATGAGAGTGGATTTCTTATGTGGTAAGAGACAACTTTGGTTCGAGTGCATTGTCCCAACAAGTGTGGGTAATTACGTGCCTTCAATCTCTATTTGAACATGCTTTATTTTCATTAATGCTCTTATTTTAATCAATTACTAGTGTAAGATGATTGGTATCAAATGGATCTACTTGCATCTATGGATATCAATGTCATGATCAACTTGCACTTTATAGTCACGATCACAACTCCTCGGATTGATATGGCTTGCCACGGCACTAACCAAGTCCGGCAAGTGGTCTTCACAGCATATGTCTTAAATTGCACTTAGCAGAAAGTTGTCTGTCAAGTTATGCCACATCTTCTCAAATTGTCCTGAATTGGAAAATTAGCTTATCCAAATGCTTCTTAGTATGAAGATTTTGCCTAGACATGCCTCTATCCTTTTGGAGTTCTCATGGTGTCACTTATTGTTGTGAGACCATTTCCTGTCTTCGATCCGTTACTTGATATGAAAATATAGTTTAGACAATGTCTAATCAACCCAAGCACTCATCTCACATCTTTTTTTCCATCTCTTCTTTGACCACTCTGTGTGCAAGCTGGCTATGCATTTCCTTGCTATGTCGTGGAGTAATTTGTCCCTTTGATTGATTTGGCGGGATGATGGTTTTCTTCATACTACATTTGGAACTCTATTATGTTGCTCCCGAGGTTTGTATGTTCTTCGATTCTTGTTACCTTGATGACACTTTGAATAACTCTATGTTTATTGCTTTGGCTTGTAACCTGAATTTATCAACTCTCTTGTCTCTTCTTGTCTAGGTCCTTTACGATAGAGGCAATGATGGGAAACGACAGATTCGTGGTCTTGTGGAGTAATACTCCTCGTATTGCTTGCGGGTTCCTTGTTTTTTGATGATTCCAATCTTATGAACCCGGATAAAAAGGTCAGCATTTTTTTTAATTTCATTAAGTGTACTTCGAGTATTTTCTTCATGACAATCTAAGCTAAAAAAAAAAAAATCTAAACGATGTGCCTTATTCTATCAAAAAGGTTCCGCTTGCAATACAAGAAGACGACATGAGAATGAAGAACAACGATGGGAAGGCAGAGGGACCGAGGAATAAGCTCAAGGATTGACGCATTATATGCACCATTTTAATGTCTTACTAATTAGAGGTGCTCTTTTTGTTTGTCTATTATTTGTTATTTTACTAGGTCTAGTATTCTTCAAAAAGTAGATGGCTAGAACTTTACTGTTATGTTCCCACGGCTTTACCAGTAGAGAGTTGCAATGATCATTTCTTTGTAACAAACCGTTTTTTTGTAACATTCAATTTTTTTTTACCTGCAGATCCTGTACTCTATTTAGTTCTCAGGCTAACATTACTCGAAAACTCAAAGACATCTAACGTGACAAGGCATTTTGTTTTGTTTTTGTTTTTTGTTTTTTTGTCATTTTCATGTACTTATCTATTTAGTTCTCAAGCTAACATTCAGGAAAGAAAAAAAAGAAAAGAAAAGAAAAGTTTTACGGAAAAAAGTTTCCTCAAGCAATTAAATGAGACAAAGTGATAACCAAACAATCAAATATTTAAAACAGCTATTTGCCGGAAAAAAATAAACACATGCGCCAATCAAAATGGATTGCGAACTTGGATAATCGAACATGAAGCATGGTAAGATACATGATGAATGTGGACCAAAATGGACATTGGTCGCCCTCCTATGCGAAATAACGACTACAAAAAGAAAAAAAAGATTAAAACGCAACTGATTGTTCCGTTTTTCCGAAATCTTTGCTCTTTTTTTTTCTTTTTATAAAAAAAACGCATTATTACTTCTACATTATTTTTCTTAGCGGAATAGGAACATAAAACGAAGGTCGGTTATGAATCATAAAGAAATGTTAAATTACACAAAGTGGATTACCCTTTTTTGTGCTTTTCTTCTTCACGTTGTTTTGGTTTTTTTTTTTAAATTACAAAAAAGAAGGGGTTTCTAATTCTAGTTATTTTTTCTAAAAAATTTTGGGGCTCTATATATATACATATATATATAGGGATTGAAAATAAAATAAAAATCAAAACCTCATAATCGACGTAAATCCCCTCAAAACAACAACTCGGATTACTATCAAAGGAGGGTCCTTTTTTTTTAGGCATTTCCTAAAACACTCATGTTACAATGAATCAATTAAAACCGACTCATGGAGTGTTTTCATGACCGCATATTTTGAATCTCGAGAACCGCAAACAGCAAACTTGTTCCTATCCTATATTGTGTGAATATTATCTTCTGCCGTATCCAAAATTCTCTACTACAGATGTTATCTCATGGTATAGATAATATTCTCTCCCGCAGATATTATTTCTTAGTGTAGATATTATCTCCAGGTGTAGATATTATCTCCTACGACATCCTTTCATCCAATGGAATTCCACGGCTCGGATTACATTGAGCCAATTGTTAATGAAAGTCATATTTTTCAGAGAAATTTTGAGCTAATTGGTGTTACTCTGTGCACAAGACAATCACGTCACTTTGTAGAGGAAACTAAACCATTTCGAGGCTTTCAATCAAAAGCAAAAAAAATGGCTTGCATTAATCGATCACATGAACAAATAACATTGTATTTTCTAGCCAAACCAAGGGTTTGCCTCTAATCAATTGGACAGTTCAAAGGAGATGGGAATGTGTAGTCGGATTGCAGTCATTCCCCCAGTAAATGTAGCTTGAAACTCATTACAAACAAAAAAGATGCAACCAAAAACGAAACAACAAAAATACAAACTCTTTAAACCTCCGAACAAGGGAAAGAAAAGATCTTAGGGTCTAGCTTCAAGGTCTACTCCCTAGGCTTCCATCTAGTCGGGCAAAGCTCATTGGGATCCTACACATACTGCAAGGCCTCGCAAAACAAAATTTCACGAAGTGGTGAAGATGATATATTTTGATCCAATTATGTAAGAGTGCCCCTTATTGCATATCATAATGAAGTTGAACTCAGCGGGGTGTAGAGGCACAAAAGATACAACAATCCTTCAAACTATTATCTGCGGTTGTTAGTTGACAAGCAACCGGTAATATATAAAAGACAACGCCCGATTTATATAGTAGCCTTCCTCGCCTTCCCCAATATGCTCCATAAGTTACTAAAGCAGAGTTAGAACATCGTCCGTGGCATAATCGAACATAGGAAGCTAGTATTACGAGGAAAACTTTAGAGTGAACACCACAAAGACAACAAAAAGCGAGTAACAATCCCCATTCTCATGCAAAACCTGTCTTCATCCTAAACATCATATGAAAACCCCCGCAAATTTGCCTTTTAAGAAATAATTAGGCTGCGTTTGGTTGTCGGGATTTCCGGTTAGGATAGGATTGGATAGGATAGGATAAGAAATCCGGGGGATTTGGCCATATCCTATCCATTGTTTGGTGAATCATGGGATTTAAAGTCGGATATTCTCATATCCTATCCTATCCCGCATTTGGTAGAAACCGTATATCAATATAAAGGACATATATTCTCCTACGTGATGCTCATGAAATATTCCGATCTTTTTACTATAAAAATAACGTTCTCATACACAAAAAAACTTGAAAATATACACATTTTATTAGATTTTCAAACCTCTTTGCAAAAATAAATAAATAAAATGAAAATATAAACAAATGAGACAAGAAAGTTATCATCATTCTAAAAGTTAGCTTTTATACGACGGATAAGAGAAATCCTATCCGACCTTATCCTACCCCCTCCTCTCGGATTTTTTTATCCGAGTTATATCCCCTCTATATACGACATTATATTATCCGACACACCTATCAAACACGGGATATGATAAAACATATCATATCCCGAGTTTTATCTGAACGACCAAACGAAGTCTTAGTGTTATCTATCAAATCTTCCCATGCTTATACATGCTTAAGTTAAAAACCAAATTTAGGTAGCGGGAAGACTCCCTCCAAAGAAACTAAACTAATTTTTATGGAGGTCGTGCTTCTAAAGCTGCATCAAATGCAAGTTAGTATTTACAAATATTAAACTCAATTATAGAATACTAACAAGTTTTCATCTGAGCAATTAGTTTTTGAAATTTTAAACTAACTTCACATGTTGAGAGCAATAGTAAAGCCACTCCAAGCCCTTGATGAGTGCACACATTCATCTAAACAAGGGATTCAATGCTTTTGGTAGGGTGGGGGAGGGAGAGACCTCGGTTTTTCTTTAAAGTGGTATGCACATTCCCGACTATTTAGGCTGCGACCGTGCATTGTCTATGCCTTCGTAATTGTTTGATTCATTCATCCCAAGATGCTAAGAGTTTGATGACCCCTATACAAAGGAATAACAAATTTACTCATATTTTAATAATCAACATGCCTAAATAAATATGTCTCAAACAATCTCACATCAATAAAAGGCACGTTGTACCTGACTCAAAATGGTTCCATGAGATCTATTATGGTACTCCAACATCTATCCAAAAGAAACCATTAACAATAAATATTACCATAGTAACAAGAAGATGAGACAACATTGGGTCCGAAATGATTTTCATAATAAGCACCCGACTCGTGAACGGGGAAAATCCATTCATAATCCTTGGTGGCATGACGTATGGTGATTGCATCTGCAGTTGTAAAGAGGCACAATTAGTTGAAGAACATTCAGAAAAAATGATTGATTACTGGTTAATGCTTTCCTTGCGTCGATAGAAGCAATGTCGACGAAACATAAGTTAACACACCAAACTATTAAATACCTAGCTAGGGAATGGGCAAAATCCATTCAAAATCCCCGACGGCATGAAGTATGGTGGTTGCATCTATATAAAAGATACCACATTAGTAACATGTAAATACCCATTAAGGACTAAGAGGGATATACCCGATTATGAAAATTTAGATTTCTTGTAGGACCACCAATATTGCTTGGATAAAAAGCACTTTGAATCTGACTTGAATTATTCAAATAATCTGGGAAATGGCTTTCATCTTGCGTCGGTTGGACAACCAACTCAACATTACAAAATAATAAATATGATAATTGGCATCACGTAGCATAACCGAGAAATTTAACTATTCATATTAACTAGAACAATGTCACTTACCTCAATTTTCTATACGCATTGGGGCTGTTCCCTTAGATTTTTTCTTTGTTTTCTCACTTGAGCTTTTAAGCCTTCCATAAGTTGCTCCCTTTCCTCTCCTCCGAAGGGGGTCCAACACTAAAATGTCACACAAGGATGCCTCATTATCATCATCGTCATCACTAGCATCAGCATTCACAACCACACATGATTTGTAAGATGAAATTTCAGCCTTCATTTTTCCCAAGTTCTTCCTCGCTATTCTCATAGTATTTACATCTTCTGCTCCCAAACTCATCACTTCAAAAGATTCTTACATTAACGTGGAAAATCGATTAAATTTAGATTCACCAGGTGACATTTCATTACATTCATCATTCACAATCCCTTGTTTGGCACCTTTAGTCCATCTTTTCAAAATATAGGAAGATGGAATATCCTTGACCGATATGTTCATATTCAACACGTGCAAGGCATGGCGACACAACCATCCTTTTGATTCAAATAATTTGCATTCACAAGAAACTGAAAAGTTTGCAGCATTAAATTTGACAACATGTTCACGATGAATCCCTCCACGCTTGAGAGTATAAACATAATCCGATCCATCAAATGTAGCACCTGAAATATGTTTGGAGAGACTTTGCAAAAATTCTTCATTGAACCTTTTAAAAATGGTACGGGTATACAATGAAGCAAAGCATGCATCAAGATCCCATTATCCAAAACCCGCAATTTGGGCTTCGCATGAGAACCGTAATCATCTTGACTTTCAATTTCTCTCATGTGTTTTAGTTGTTCTTCATAGTGGTGGACAAATTCTACAAGGGTCAATGTCTTGGTTGACATAAGTTGAAAGACATTATTGGTACTCTCACTCCTTTGGCTTGATGTTATACCACATGTAAAAGTATCGCGACCAAAAGCTAAACTCCATTTATGTCTAATGTCGTATAATCTCCGAAGTCAATTTGTATTCTCGGTGCCCCACTCCTCTTCCATTTCTCTCGGTGTAGATTCAAATTCATCCTCTAATCTGCATCTATACATAAGCATATAGAAATATTTATCCTTAAAATTCAGCTCCTTGTAAAGATGTGGAATGTTTTGATTGGCATTTTTCCCAATGTGCCAAGTGCATAAACGATGTTGTGTATTCGGAAATACTATTCTCATAGCTTTTGCCATAGCTTGATCTTGATCAATTAACATGGTTTTCGGAGCCCTATTTCCCATAGACTTCAAAAACGCCTCAAATAACCGGATAAATGAATCCATGAGTCTCATCCATAAAAAATGCGCAGCCGAACAAGGTATTCTTCCAATGGTGATTAACCCCAACAAAAGGTGCACATATCATGTTATATTTGTTGGTACGATACGTGGTATCAAACACCAACACATCACCAAAACAATCGTAATCAAATTTGGACAAACTATCTCTCCAAAATAAATTTGTCATTCTACTATCTTGATCCACCTATACAGCGTAGGAAAACATTGGGTTTTTCATTTGCATACAATGAAAATGATTCAAAAGACTTTCACAATCTCCCCCACTTATACCATCAGATTTTTCCCTTTGTAATAAATTTTGAGAATCATGCAAGATGAAACCCAAGTTTTTGCTTCCTCCAGCTTTATTTGCTAAGTATTTATGTGCCATGGTCCCCCCAATTCCTGCTTTAGCCATATCCACTAAAGTACCCTTTTCATAATCAGATATCAACCTTCCACATCTAATGAAATGCCTTTGATTTTTCGGCACAAATGCATGATTATGCTCGGGAACGTACTCTATCACTTCATAGACACCATTATCCACCTTAAATTTGATACAAGCAAGACACCCACATCTAACTTCAAACCTCTCATATTTCTTTTCTTGATCGGATGAGCTAACGTAATGCCCTTCACAATTACACACAAAAGTCCGTCGAGTTATTTCTCCTTTCCTATTTCTAACCATAAGACCCTTCCTCACACCAAATCCTTTATTAATTGCATAGGCCACGTACTTGTGATATGCTTCAACATCATTTGAAAAAACCATCCCTACTGCAAATTCAAATTCTTTTTTCATATCACGCATTACATATGCAAGATGGGAAGTTTCATGTTGCAACCAAATGGACAAAATGTATTTGAGTAGTGCTTTTATTAAAAATATAATATCTCGTTTGTTACTTAAGAAAGCAAAATATGTTTCACATAATATGAGTGAAGAATTACCTCTGATTCAGCCATCCAAGAATTTTTACATGTGCGAATTAACCGATGTGATGACTTTAAAATAGAGATAGTTCTTCCAAGTTCCTTCCTAATAAAACAACAGAACAAACTTTTTTAGAACACAGGCCCAAAGAAATTTAAGGATTAAAATTTGCAGCTAAGTTATTATAGGCAAGAGGCTCTTACCAACAAAAGGTAGACAAGATAGCTCCAATCACCAAAGATGAAGAAGTAACGCCGAAATAATTACAATGACATGGGCAACGCCGTGGTCATACCCGAAGATGTGAAAAAAAAAAAAAATAGACGAGCAAAGAATTGTATAGAAAATAATTGACAATGACATATGCATACGTAATAACTCAAAAGGCATGCAGCTAATCATCAAAAAGGTATCTCATGTAGAACTATCTATATGTAATTGACTAGGAACCAAAGATTATCGAAAGCTTTCGGTCTTGGTTTTCCCATTCGGGCATGCTACATTATAAATTATGTGTGCCAAAAGCCTTTTCCTAATGAAATACATAACATGCATTTTTAGAATGCAATCACTCACACAATAACACTTTATGAGCGGTATTACCTTTATGTTAGAACACAATCACTTGCGCAGAACATACTTATGCTACACCATAACAAACTCGAGATTCCTTTTAAGTCTTAAAATTCGCACTGAGGTTATGCTACACAATTACTAAGTGACCTATGTCTACTTAGTGGCTGAAAGTTGCAAGCTAATTTGCGATGAAATAATTTCGCGGCCAATTTCGTCGTTAATTATGGTATTTGCCACAAAAACAGAAACGAAAACATTTTCGTCGCCAAGTTGGAGTCCAAAAATTTAGCGACGAAAATTCAAAATTCGTCGCTAATTTACCGCAAATCCTGTCATGGAAAAAGTCATCGCTAACCAACACCAATATATTTTTTGGACAACATCAATATAAGGTTGAAATCGATAGGAAGCCTCCGTTGAGAACTTACATTTGAATCTGCTGTAAAATTGAAATACTGGAACACAATTGACAAGACCAAGTATACAATCCCAACAACAATACTTAGCGACTCACGCCTGCATAATTAGAAGACATCAAATTTATTGACCGATCCAACTACATAAGGAAACCCGAGTTTATGCTTTCCATAATCACATGCCAGGTGAACAATATATGAATCCAGTGATCCCAAATAAGCAATGAAGAACTCGCCTCTATCACAAGCAAACACAAAATTCCATTACCTACTGTCTAGGACATAACTTAAATCTACAGCCTAATGAGAAAGACCACATCATTTGCAGCTGTAGTGTCCCAATTCCAAACCGCGGCTTCTAATTCAAGCCACTTGAGTGTAGAGATGTCGTAATACGTCATTCCAGAATGTGAGAAACGAAAATAAGAATGCAAATCACGTTACTAAAAACCCAAGATAGCTACATCATAAATGTAACAGGTCCCAAACTTACTATAAGCGACTTCGTCTCATGAAGCCAATTGGAGGAAAGAGAATTCCACTCCTATCCAGCTCAATATCACATATACAATGCGACTGTTGAGCAAATTCTAGTACAAGCATCCAAACGCGGTACAAAACCAGCTAATTCTATTTACAAACTCGACAAAGATCAAAATTTGCAGCTAAAATCATGCAGCTCGTGCAAAATACTCACACTTTTACGGTTCCCCGAGGAGTCTCCTTCTTGTTGATGTCGTATCCGAACGGGTTACGCCTCAGAACGCATGTAGAGGCAACCGGGATCAACTTCACCGTGGCAAAGAACCCTGCGAGGCTGAGGCAAGCGTTGATGAGGATTGACCTCTTGAGCTCTCCATCGATGTTGAAGTGGCGTGCGATCGGATAGAGGTACGGGACCAAGAAGAGAGCGGACAGCTTGAGGATGAAAACGAGCAAGACTATGATGTTATAATACAAAATGAGACAAAGGTACGGGACCAAATCCAGAAAATGAGAGATGATCCTCAAAATGAGGGAAAATAAAAAATGAAAGTATGCTCTACAATCTCATCTTTTTCTTTCAAATTAAAGTGAAGGGAAAAATGATGTTCAGTTTTGTGGAAACCTGCGGCGGCGACGATAGAGGCGTGGTTTTGGTCGAGAGACCGCAAAGAGGAGTTCAATTTTTGGGTTGAAAACCCTTACCCGAGGTCGTCGGACGCAAAGGACAAATCAGAACCACCAATGGGGGTCGGGGAGGCGACGACGCAGGGGCGGCGTGGTTTTGGTCGAGGGAGAGAGAGTGAACTTGGAGAGAACAGAGCAAGCCGCGAACTCAGAGAGAGAGAGAGAAAGAGAGAGAGAGAGGAGGCGACATAGAGGGGCTCCGGGACGGTGGCGGTGGCTATGGCGTGGTTTTGGTTGAGGGACCGGCATGGTCTCGTGGTGGAGTCGAGATCCGGTCAAAGAAGACAGAGAGTGAACTTGGGGAGAGTGAGCGTTCATCGACCTCACTTGGAGAGAGAGAGATAATGGAGAGAGAGAGAGAGAGAGAGAGAGTTAATGAGACTTGCCGCTCTCTTTTTGAAAAATTTGACCGGAGGATAACGGAGGAGAGGAGAGAGATAACGGAGATGGTTGGATTTGTGCTTTTTTCAAAATCTAACTAGTAGGGCCCGACAAGCCATGTGTCGACCTCTCAATGGTTTAATGCACCATCTAGTTGGCAAATCTAATCTACCCAATATTTTCTCAAACAACAAATAGACCAAGACCAACCCCAGCCTAGGATCACGGCTACCTTGTTCACCATCTTCTTCGTGCAGTAGCCTCCGCAACAATCAACGGCGATAGCGCACTCCCGATACCTCCAACCTCCGCTCGCATCATCGCTGCACTACCTAGGTTCACTCTGCCGTACCACCGCCAAGATTCGCTCCAACAAAGCTTCTTGCCACAAATGCCTAGTTAGCTTATCCAATACCGAAGCAATGACGCCGAGATCCGCCCAACACGCCACCGCCTCGGGTCGGGCCCCGACTCGCTTACCTCGCCGGCTCGGTCGGTCTCACTCCCGCCCTCACGAGTCTTCTTTTCCATGGAGCAAAATCCTGGTAGCCTTTGCAATGTGATTCCCGAACCAATCCAACCTCGCGGGAACCTCTTGAGGGTTGGAGACCTCCACTAGAGATCTCCCAAACACCAACCCGACGCCGGTCAGGCGACCCTCATGCCCAACACAAAACGCCGGATCGACATCGTCCAAGCTCCCGCCATGCCATCGCCTCCGGTTCAAATATCCTCATGCATGCTACTGGTTCCGAGACTAGCCACCGCTATCGAGATCTGCTCTTGTGTCGCCACTTCGCCACCATGCTGGTAAGACCCGGTGCCGCTCGAGGCCTTCGAGCCGTTGCTCAAACACTATACAAATGGTTTTCGAGTTGACACCGGCCTTGCTCAACCACCACCTTTGCCGTCGTGGGACGGGGCCTGCAATCGGACAGCTATTATGCTTCCACTAAAACTATCCCAATGAGTACGAGACCTGAAGGTTTTGCTCAAGCATTGTTCCAAGATTGAACTGGTTGCGACATGTCGGTGAGCGAGAACACGGCATTGTCACGCACTTCGTCGAGCTTGTTGGTGGGGATGCTTCCGAGAGAATGAGGCGCGATGGAACTTGTGTAGCTCAACTTCTCCTCGTTGGCCAGCTCGCACTCCTCTTCTTTCGAAAACGATTGCTCCGCCGTCGCTATCCGCCATGATGTCAATCTGTCGGGCTGGTTCGTGGTGGTTGGTAGCACAAGGCCGCTGTCAACTTGGGTCACGACGATGGCGGCCGGGCTTTTTCAACCTCGAACTCTCGCTCCGGCCTCCGGCTCTTGTTTTCTTTCTTCTTGGTTCTCTAAAAATTCGGCTCCGAAGAGCTCCACACCTTCCGCTTCCACAAGCTCCCCCTTCCTTTTGGGCTTTTTTTCCAAAATAAGATTAAAAGAATTACCAAAGTACGTTAAAAAAGTTTACCATTTTAGGAGAGGCTCGGTAGTCTTACTACCAAGCGAGGCACGCTTGGCAGTACAATTACCGGGTGAGGGGATCCCCCCAACCCACACGAGTGTTGCGGCGCTCGATTAAAGGTGCTGCAGCACCTACAGAGCTCAATTAAAGGTAATGTAGCGCCTTCACGGGCGCTACGGAGCCGAAGGCTCTCCCTCCCTCACTCAAAAATCATCTCCCTCACCTCGCACTCTCCCTTGCCTTAGAAGCTCTTCATCAAAGACCCTCAGAAACCCTCACTCAGAAACTCTCTCCCTTGCCCGAGAAGCTCCTTGCCGAAGGCTCTCTCTCGCCTCACTCGGAAATCCTCTCCCTCACCTCGCACTCTCCCTTGCCTCAAAAGTAGAGCACTTTCATTGCTGTCGTTCGGTTTTCCTCGCTCGATACTTTACGTTCGTCGGCCTCATTCGCTCATTGAAGGAGATCCCCCTCACCTAAAGCGCGTTTATCGGTATGAAATAATTTTTCAATTAAGTATTACATTTTTATGTAAATTGATGTTATTATAGGTTGTTAGTACTATATTTTTATTTTATTTTTAATATTTTCGTAATGTTTAAATTAATTTGTGAATTTTTTATTTTGCAGAATTTGAGATAAAAGCAAAGCTAGCCTCCTTACTCAGTAATTTCTCTTGGTAGTTTAAGCTCCTCATTCGGTGCGTGCTCTCCCTCGGTAGTTTGAGGTAAATTTCGTTGTATTATTTTTGCAGTTTCTTAAGTATAGATTTATTTATTTGGTTATTATTTATACCCGAATCATCTATGTTACTAATAGATTGTTAATAATATCTTTTAATTATTTGTTAATGTTTTGATAACAGTTATAATGTTTACGAATTTAGGTATTCTTTAAAAATATTTACTATTTTAGGAACGAAAAAAATCATTACGTGTCACGATCCGGCAATTTTGAAAATATTAAAAGTATTTATGGTTACGTATTCGTTAAAATAATTACAAATTTAGGTATTCTTTAAAAATATTTATGTTTACGTGTCGCGATATATCAATTTTTCAAAATATTAAAAATAATTTTAGGAGTTTAAAATGAATTTTTGGGAAAATAAAAAAAAAAAAAAAAACAAGGTGATCGGATGGCCCGATAAGCGTGGGCCGGGTTTGACCTAGTTCGAAAAATATTTTTTTAATAATTTCAAAATTCGAATAATAAAAAAATCAAAAAATAGAAAATTGATTAAAAAAGGTAGAAAAATCATAGAAAATTTCAAAAAAAAAAATTCAAGAAAATTCTTTAAAATTTTGAAAAAATAGGAAATGACCACAATCAAATGGCCATGGACTATTGTGGGTATTTGGCCATAGATTGTTTAAAAAAATGATGAGTTTGCCCTTATGGTAAATTGTCTCCCAAAAAAATTGAAAAAATTCTGAGAAATAGTAAAAAAATCCCAAAGAAAAGGAAATGCCTACAATCAACTGGCCAAATCCTAATTTGGGTAATTTGACTTCCCGTTACTTTGAAAATGACAATTTTGCCCTTCTGAAAAATTATCTCCCAAAAAAATAGAAAAAATTCTAAGAAATTCCCAAACTGGCTAAATCCTAATTTGGGTATTTTGGCCCCCGATTTTTCAAAAAAATGACAATTTTATCATTCTGGCAAATTGTCTAAAAAAAATTGAAAAAAATTTGAAAAATTCTATAAAAATCCCAAAAAATAGGAAATGGTCACAATTAACTGGCCATGGATTATTTTGGGTATTTTGACTAGAGAATTTTTAAAAAAAAATGACGATTTTTCTCTTCTGGCAAATTGTCTCCCCAAAAAATTGAAAAAATTTAAAAAAATCCCGAAAAATAGGAAATGACCACAATCAACCTGCCAAATCCTAATTTGGGTGATTTGACTTCTCATGCCTTTAAAAATGATGATTTTGCCCTTCTAATGAATTGTCTCCCAAATTTTCTCGATTTGCCCTCGGACCTTGATCACACATTCTCTAAGCCCTTAGGGCTATACTAGGACATTTATTTCATTTGATATATTGGTAGTTATAATGTTGATTTGTTAATGTGTACGGGACAATATTTACTAAATTGTTGGTACAAAATAATTTGTAATTTTTTTATTTAGTTGAATGTCGTCTACATCTTTTGCGATTGTGAATTGGGAAGGTAAAATAATACGAAATGAATATGGACATGATTACGAAGGTGGATAATCTACCATGTTTGATTTTGCAAACATATCGACATTTGTTGAGTTACGTGCTACGATTTAGAGCGCGTTGATGGTACTTTTTTGTACAGGAAATACCAAGGAACGTTCTTTTATGCGGCCTCACTTGATGAAAACAAATATATTTTTCCATAGGCATTTGCTATGATTGATCGGAAAGATATTGCGAATTGGACTTAGTTTATGAATTTGTTGCAGAGATATGTCACTAGCAAGGATGATATTTATGTCATATCATATAGACATATTGGGATTCAACGAGCAATGGAGACAAGCAGGTGGCGTTCTCCATATGGCCACCATAGATTTTGCATTCAGCACGTTGTCAACAACTACAATAAACACTTCAAAAATGCCGAAGGCAAACAACTCATTGAGATGGCAAGTAAATTTTGGAATTTGTAAATTTGAGGAAAATATTTGTTCATAAATTTGAGTGCGAAGTACTAATTATTGTTGTAATGTACAACTTATGAGAATCAACAGCGGAAGTTTGATCAAATCATGAGCCAAATTAGGGAGTTTAATCCACCCATAGCTACATGGTGTGACCAGATTATAAGAGAGAAATGGACAAAGGCATATGATGAAAGGAGGAGATATGGATCGATTATGACAAATTTAGTTGAATTGGTCAACGGGATCTGTGAAGAGTTTTCGTGGTCCGCTAATAACGGTCATGATTGAGAAGATATTCTACTTGTTGATCCACTATTTTGACACGAGATGAACGATATACGGGATGCGTAAAGACCACGGGTAGGTATAAATGCAATTTGCGAGTGCGACGCTCAAGCAAAACAATCGAAGAGCAAATAGGCATTAAATGACATGTTTCGACTTTGATAGAGGAGTTTTTGAAGTGAAAACTAGACATGACAGATCTAAAGGATCGGGGGCCACAAATACATAGTGCGCCTAGACGTGCGAACGTGCACATGTGAAAAATTTGAAGAGCTGAAAATCTCATGTTCCCAAGTAATTGCAGCATGTCAAACACATACAATTTGTAACTACCATTCCCAAAAACCTTCGAACTTCGGTAGCCGACGTCTGTCTTGGCCAATTTGTAACCGCTTCGATCTTCGAGGGGTCTACTAAGATTCCATTCTCGGAGATAATATGTCCAAGAAGCGCTACCTTATTGAGCCAAAACTCACACTTACTAAACTTAGCGTGTAGCGTGTGTTCTCTTAACATCCGTAAAACTACACTTAGATATTGCTCATGTTCCTTAGAGTTCCTCGAGTAAATCAAGATATCGTCGATGAACACAATGACGAACCGATCCAGAAACTCTTTAAATACCCGATGCATTAGATCCATAAAAGCAGTTGGGACATTAGTCAATCCAAATGGCATGACTGTAAACTCATAATGTCTATATCTTGTCCGAAAAGCCGACTTTGGTATGTCCTCCTTCTTGATCCTTAATTGATGATAACCCGTCCTCAAATTGATCTTAGAAAACACGGACGCTCCTTGCGGCCGATCAAACAAGTCGTCTATCCTTGACAACGGATACTTGTTCTTCATGGTCACTTGATTCAATTGTCTGTAATCAATGCACGTACGCAATGATCCATCCTTCTTCCTTACAAACAGTACCGGCGCTCCCCATGGAGACGCACTAGGACGAATAAACCCTTTGTCCAATAGTTCTTGCATTTGGACCTTCAATTCCGACAACGACATTCTATAGGGCACCTTCGAGATCGGCTTCGTTCTAGGAGTTAACTCGATCACGAACTCCACTTCCCTTTCAAGTGGCAATCCTAGCAATTCTTGAGGAAAGACATCGGCAAAATCGTGCACCACGGCTATATCCTCTAGCCTTGGTTTCTTAATTGTCGGGTCAACTACGGCAGCCAGATTACGCTTGGCATCCTTCGTCTAACAACTTAGTCACATCAAGTGACGAAATGAAAGGAATCGAGGTTCCTCCTCGACTCCCCACAAATTCATATCTAGGGTGACCAATCGGATGGAATTGGATCACCCTGCTACCACGATCTAAAATAGCCCTTAGTTTACACAACCAATCTATCCCAATAATAACATCAAAGTCGTACATGGTCAAAACAGCCAAGTCTATCCTTCCTTCACTACCGCCAATTACTACCTTACAATCTAAACATCCTAAGGAAACCAGTACCTTATCCTTTAAAGGGGTAGTAACATGCAACATCACTTCTAACGGTTTCAAAGTAATTCCAGCTCAATCAACAAGCCGTGCAGATACGAAAGAATGCGATGCTCCAAGATCAAACAAAGCATAGGCAACATGATCGTATAAAATAACAGTACTTGTGCCCACGCTAGGTGCATTCCCTACCTCTTTACGTGCCACAAGATACACCCTTCCTTGAGCTGGCGGCCTATTCAGATTGGCCCGTAGAGCGGCTCCAACTTGCGATTTTGGTTGGGGTCGTGGCAGCTGATACCGAGATCCTACTTTCTGCTGCCCGTACTACTTCGCACGATGACCCATCCGGCCACATTTGAAGCACGCTCTTGTCCGACTTGGATATGGTCTATTTCCATGCCTCCATCTACGTAAGCGACAATTTCGGTTAGGTTGATAAGCAGGCTTCCCAATATTCTTCCTAATCGGAAGGATAAAGCGTCAATTGTTCGCCATTGGCCTCTTGCGAAACCGGCGATTGTCTTTGGCAAGAGTAAACCGCGATCCAAAAACCGCTGCTCTTTCTTTCATACCCCTTTCAATCATCCGACCTCGCTCATACAGCTCATCATAATTCCTCAAGTTCAGCAATATTAATTGACTACGAAGTTCTGGCCTCAATCCATCTCGGAATCTCTGCGCTTTATCTAAAGGGTTCTCAACCATCCTCTGTGCGTACTTAGACAACCTTGAGAACGCAGCCTCATACTGGTCGATTTTCAAGTGGTTCTGGCAAAGTTGCTGAAACTCGACTAATTTCTGTCCATGAGCACTCTCTGAGAAAAATTTTCCATTGAATGCTTCAGCAAAAGCAGTCCCGTTCGGCCCTGTCCCTTCCGGGAAAACTCTTCCTTTGGTGGCCTTCCACTAGTCATTTGCGGTACCTTGAAGTTGGTACACCGCCAGGATCACTTTTTCAGCCTCGGTACACCCTAAGGCCTTGAAAGCTTTTTCTAATTCTTAGATCCAACGAGGGACAGCCTTAGGATCCCCTTTTCCATCATACTTGGTTGGCTTCAACTTCAGAAACAGCTCCACAAGCTGACCCATTTGGCAATTCGCATGTCCATTCCCATGACCACCTCCATTACCATTTTCATTATTTCCATTTGCTATATTAGCGGCAACAACGGCAACCTCAGCCGCCTGGGCAATAGTGACAGCCCTTTCTTGAGCCTGTCCGCCCATCGGGTTTCCTATCTTTTGCAAGGCTTTAATGACCCCATCGATCCTTAGGTCTTCCACAACCGGTGGTCTCGAGCTAGACGCTCCTCTACTACCCATATCCTGGTTGCTCATCCTCGCTAAGGGTCTCACAACACCCGAATCACTATAATTCCATCTAGGAGTTAGAGACCTAAGTTATCTACTCAAGTCTAGCAGGTCTATGCTACACATCAAGGCAGTAGCCACAAACAAGGCAAATAATTTACCAAGCAAGCAACCAAGAGTGCCACACTCGGAGATTCACATTCATACCTTAAGTCCGGATGCATCCGCAACTTAGTATAACCATAACAAGCTTTCCACTCAACGGGTGGATTTCTGCCAAACAACAACCAGTGCTAAGTATGAAGCTCTACGGTCTAGTAATCATCCAAGGTGATGCCAAACTAGTGTGCCAATCACAAGCACCAATTCACATAACATACGTATCGTGCCCAACTCTAGTGAAATCCTAAGGTCTCGCTATCTTTCGGGCTTGATAACATCCCACCATAGCCGTTTCCTTAATGTTTCCCAAGATCAACGGCGGACATCTTACGCGCAATATGATATGCACAAGCGAAAGCGTAAAATCAAAACTCCATACACAGAAATTAAAACAAGATGACTTAGGATAAACACAAACATAACATAGCATTAAAACAGTTTTACATCACGGACTCAAAACAGAAAATACATCAACGTGCTGGGCTCGGGGATAGGCGATACATAACAACAAAAGGGCAAGGTGTGACAGCTACACCTAAAGGTCGGGTTTGTTACCACTAAACATATCCTCTTTAGCCATTGAGTCTAAATCTGCAGAAGCATCCGACTTAGAGTCTACTAGGACATCAACCTCTTCGGGCTCTTATTCCGAATCTAATGGTGCATCAAACTCATCCTCCATCTCCGGTTCGGACTCCGATTCCAAAGGGGCATTAAACTCATTCTCTAATTCCAGCTCAAACTCAAAAGGTTCTCCAAGCTTGACATCAGCATTAGAGGGTTCTACGACCTTGCTATCTTCGATAGGGTTAGGGGGATCTGATTGGTTTCCTTCAAAATTGGCGCCAGTGTTACACATCTCGCCATCGTGGGGAGTAGGGTTACACCAACCAGGGATCACATTTCACGGTATGTCAAAGCTCCTCAAGGATCCAAAAGTCGCTTCGCCATCTCGATAAAACCATGCCTCAAAACAGTGGGACTTCCAATCGTCATCTCCTTCATCTACCCAGACAATACTTCCCTTCCTAATGTAAGCCTTATCTCCGCCTACAATGTATTCGGTAACTAATGTCATGATGTCCATCGGTATCGCAAAACGTCTCGGCTGCATAGTCAAGGTCTAGGGTCCGAAAAAGGTAATCCTACGATGGGGAAAGAATAAATCTCGCAAAGTCGAATCTAAACCTAAACTAGGTCAATAGTACCTCAGGACACTTTGAAAGACATGCGCTTCTTTACAAAAGTAAACACATGGCAAACGATACATAAGATCAAGTCATGGTATAATGGTACGACACATTTTCACAAGTCATATCACAAACAAAGGCCAAATCACCAATAAGACTAAGCTTCGTACTAAGGAAATTCACAAATCACATACCACTCATGGTATTCCATAATTTAATTCTCAATGCCAAGGCCCGCGTAACACGCATCAAGCTAATAATTTTCCCGACCCCCGTAATATTGCCTCAAGTCTCAATCCTACTTTTAACGCTTCAGGATAAGTTCTAACCCCGCGTAACACGCATCAAGGTCAAATGTGCACATATACTCATAACTTAATCAATCAATGGCCAAACAATTGAAATCCAAAATTCCACCATCCAATATACTCAATTCGACTTCCAAGCCTCAAATCTCAATCATTGGATCACATGCTACAATTCAGTCATTTATTGCTTTATTAAACTTCATGATTGAGCACCAATCATCACGATTTAGCCGTAGATTTCACACTTTAAGCTCTAAAACAAACAAGCACACATTGACCTCCAAATGGTTTCCACGTCCAGACCTATTCCCAGCAAAATTGACATAATTCTATTCATTTTTTTTAGCAAACCAACCTTAGATTCATGTTCCTCATGATCTTATGGTCACTTGGGAGAAAACAGAGCTCAATTCGTCCTCCGGACAACTTCGAACGAGCCATTTTACTTTCGATGCATGCTAAAAAACGAAAATAAGGGTTCTTAGGTCTTAGGACGCTTTTTATGTAATAACAGCCCCAAAAACTTTCCAAATCTGATTCTATACCATCAATTAGTAACCTAGAGTCCTAGGCTAAGTTTAGGAGCAACTTACCAAGTATTTCAAGCTATCACAGGTCCACAAGGGGCGGCTAAGCTCACGGTTCAATGGCGGCACCGATGGGGGTGATTCGGTTTCAACAAAAGCACACAACGATCAACCACTAATACTACCTTTAAAACCATAGTTAAACCTAACCATTTGCTCCCCATCAAGCTAAGCTAGGCTCAAGATATCATTTACCTCAAGTCAAGCCAAGGAACTCCCAAGAACAGCCCCCTACAAGTTACGAATCGGGTTAGGGGGCCGGCGGTTTGCTTGACCTCTTGGGGCCTCACAATGTTGACGGCTTGCGGTGGTTCACGGTGGGGTAGATCCGGTGATGGTGGTGGTGAGGTGGAGCTCTCGGCCAAGAAGGGAGGAGAAGATGAAAATGGCGTGAGAGGGAGAGAGATTAGTGTGCTTGGGTGATGGGAAAATGGGAGAGGAAAAGGGAGTTGAGTGTTCTCAAGTTTGTCCAAAGCTTCGTGAACAAGCTTGGGTGCAAGTTGTGAGAGATTTAGAATGACAAGGTGATGGAAGTATACTTGAGTGACATGATGGAGTGACTAGATGATAGGTGAGTGGTTGACTGGTGGACCCCTCTAGATTTTCCCTCCTTTGATTCAAAATCTCAAGAAGCCTTTGGACAATAATGCCCCTCAATCTTTGGTCATATGGGGATTAACTAAAGACCATCTTGCCCTTACTAAAAACTAGAGAAATGAGCATTTAACAGGGGTAAAAAGTAAACTCCAATCTAACATCTTAATCTCGAATTTTTTGATTTCTAAGGAACGATCCTGGAATTTAATTAACTTCGATGAGACAACGTCCAAGATATCATTGTTGAAATCCTTGAATACTCGACATCCAAATTTTGAAGTCCAACTCATGCTCAAAATTCATGAATAGTAACTTCGGTGCATCTCAAACTAACGGGCGGCCCTTAGGAGTTACGCTTATTGACCTGTGGTTAGTGTCACGTTTAAGAGTTATTCGAGTCATGGCGACCTTGGTTGTCATGTAATTGCAGAGACTAATCACTAGTTCCAAAGGACGCGATCGTTAAGAATCGGTTTAGGGAAATTTGCAAATTATATTATGGTCAAGCGGAATCACCCGTGATTCAATTGTATGATGCTAGCAAATCGTTCTAAAACCAATCTTAGATCGGCCTATGATGGCCCAAAATATTCCTTCGGCAATCCTTATGGTCAAAGTGCCAATCCATAGTCGAGTTCTATGGTCCACGTACTTAAATCCTTGTTAGCCATTCTCCTTTGTTAGTCAACTCGAGAGTGATCAAGTCTGAGCGAGATTTAGCTGAAATACATCGTGAAGATTTCATTCATTCATAAGTTTCGAAAAGGGTCAAAATTTAGAATGTCACAAAAAACAAGCAATGCCTAAATGATAAATTAAAACATGCACTCTAAACTATATAACATGCGAACATGAGATATGCAAATACGCAGACACGAGAAAATGTGATATGTGAAAATATAATGACCGGAAAACATGAGATTTTCGGAAAAAATATGGACATGGGAAAAGATGATATGCATACAAGATAACATGAGATAATGCAAACATGGCATGAGACATGCGAAATATGCATGAGACACGCAAACGTGGGATGATGAATTTTGTCTATTTTTCATATGAATTTTCAGAAATTTGAGAGATAAAACTAATAAGATAATGTTTCTAAGAAATTTCTAAGAAACCGTATCTTACTAAATATTTTAGGAATCTTAATATGTATGAAATTCAATTAAGATAAAGATAACAACCATAATATCCACAAATTCCAAATAAGATAGAGAGCAATCCGTTATAAATATATTAATTATAGGTGGATGCTTCACCTTTCACCATTTCATCTTCCAATGTATGTTACAAATACATTGATATGGATTGATGTACATTGATATGGATTGATGTTGCACCTTTCACATTCCATGAGCGGTTTTTCTCTCCCAATGTAATGTGCCCTCTAGCCTATAAATAGAGGCTTTTGTAAACTTGTTGAGGCAATGAAAAAGAGTTAACATTTGCTCCCTACTTCTCTCTTATCTCTTCTCTCATATTTCAAGTTGGTGTTATGTTTATGAGTTGATTCCAAAGATCGTTGTTTACTTTTACAACACGTTATCAGCACGAGCCGGTTAGAATCTTGGATATCACTCAAGGTAACACATCTTTACCTCTTCGTTATCTAACATCTCTACATTTTGTTTTTAAGTATGTCAAACATTACCAAGAGAGAGTTTGCAACGTTAGATATTACCGGAAGTAATTATCTAACATGGGTTTTTGATGTCAAGATACACTTAACATCATTAGATCTTAGTCGATCTATTCTCCCAGAATCTAATTATACCCCGGCCCGGAAGGCTAAGGCTCTTATCTTCATTCGCCACCATTTACATGAAGATTTGAAGGCCGAGTATCCGACCGAGGAGGACCCCCGCAATTCTATGGCAATCCCTGAAGGATCGTTTTGATCATCAACAAGAAGTGGTCCTTCCTCATGCCAGGTTTCAATGGATCAATTTACGCTTTCGGGACTTTAAGTCCGTAGCAGAATATAATTCTGCTATTCACCGAATTGTATCACAATTAAGACTACGTGGCCAGCGAGATCACGAGAGATTGAAATGTTGGAAAAAACATTATCTACCTTCCATGCCAATAACCTTGTACTCCAGCAGCGAGTATAGGGCAAAGAATTATTCAAAGCATTCGAATTAATTTCGCACTACTTGTAGCGTAAAAGCACAACCAATTGTTGATGCAAAATCATAATTCCCGTCTTCTTCGGATCTGCACCCGTGCCTGAAGCACATGTCGCACGTCATAAAAACAAGAGTCACCGGCATTGGAAGGGCAAAGGGCGTAACTTGAAAAATCAGCCTTATAAGAGCCGAGATAGAGGTTTACAAGGACCTAAACGTGGTCCACAAAGAAAAGAAGGTCCAGAAGTACCTAACCAGGTTGGTGCCAATGTTTGTCATAGATGTGATTCTACGGGCCATTGGTCTCGCACTTGTCGCACCCCAAAGCACCTGGTTGACCTCTATCAAAGGGAACAAGATGAGAGAAAAAGGGAAGCCAATGTTGCAACCAAGCCCTTTATGGAGGATAAAGAATCATCTCTTGACAATACATCTTTTGATATTGATCATTTTTTGGATTTAGATTAAGCCATATATATAAGTTTATGTTTATTCACATGTATTCTCTTAGTTTTTGAATAATATTCACGTTTAATATTATAATTTCATTTCTTACTCTTTTATGTTAGTCATCAATGATGCTGAGCAATTATCTCGAGGAGAACAATGGTATTCTTTGTCTTGTAGACAGTGGTACTACACATACTATCCTCCAGCAGAGGAAGTTCTTTGAGGCATTAAAAAAATGCGAAAGGAATATTACCACTATTTCGGGCGATAGTAATATAATTACAGGCTCCGGAAGAGCTCGTGTAATATTACCAATGGGCACAGAAATTTTTATTAATGATGCTTTATTTTGCCCACGGTCTAAAAGGAACTTACTTAGCTTTAAAGATATTCGTTCCAATGGGTTTCACGTTGAAACCGAGACCGAAGGTGGTAAAGAATACTTGTATCTAACTCGGATGAGTGGATACAGAAAACAAATTATAGAAAAGTTACCATCATTCTCCTCCGGGTTATATTATACTTACATAAATGTGAGTAATAAACATGCTGCGATGAACCCGAAGTTCATAAACCCGGAAGGTTTTCAATCATGGCATGACCGTTTGGGTCACCCAGGGTCGAATATGATGCGCCGAATATTAACACATTCAGTTGGACATTCATTAACAAATCGTGGGCTCCCTTCACCCACCGATTATGTATGCGATGCGTACGCCGAGGGTAAATTAATTATACGGCCGTCTCTTACTAAAGTAAGGGTGGAATCTCCTATATTTTTGCATAGAATTCAAGGAGATATCTGTGGGCCTATCCACCTCGCATGTGGACCTTTCGGGTACTTCATAGTCTTGATTGATGCTTCAACGCGATGGACATACGTTGACCTGTTGTCAACACGTAATATGGCTTTCGCAAAATTACTCACTCAACTAATTAAATTACGTGCACAATTCCTCGATTACCCGATCCAGAAGATCCGGTTAGATAATGCTGGTGAATTTACGTTTAAAGCCTTTGATGACTATTGTATGGCTATTGGGATAGACGTGGAGCATCCTGTGCCACATACTCATACACAGAACGGCTTAGCGGAATCTTTAATCAAACGCCTGAAAATGATTGCTAGACCATTGCTGTTGAGGGCTAAATTACCCTTTAGTTTATGGGGACATGCGATATTGCACGCTGCATCGTTGATTAGAATTCGACCCACTGCATATCATGAATACTCCCCGATTCAACTTGTACGTGGATGTGAACCCGATGTTTCCCATCTGCGAATATTTGGTTGTGCCGTATATGTTCCTATACCACCTCCACAGCGTTCCAAAATGGGGCCTCAACGTCGACTTAGTATTTATGTGGGATATGAATCTCCATCTATTATAAAATACTTGGAGCCCCCGACGAGCGACTTGTTTACTGCCCGGTTCGGCGATTGTATATTTGATGAGGCACATTTCCCGACATTAGGGGGAGAAAGCCCGAAGCTTAAAGAATGCCGTGAAATTTCCCGGAAGGAAGATCAATTGAATTATCTTGATCCAAGATACAAGCATGACTCGAACTTGAAGTTCGAAGATTATTAACTTGCAACATTTAGCAAGTAAACCGCCAGATGCATTTATCGATCATAAAGGGGTGACTAAGTCTCATATTCCTGCAGAAAACGCACCACCTAGAGTAGAGATCCCCTTGGGACCAAAAATGTTTGATGAGCCTAGTCAACGCCGGAAGCGTGGACGACCCACGAGGGCTAAAGACATAAATCCGCGGAAAAGAAAAAACATTCAGTCACCCAATACGCCTCCTGCAGAGGAAAGCAATCCCGGTGAAATTAGTGCAGCTGCCCCAAATAACAATTCCGGGAATACGGAACGGCCAAATCCTATTGATTTGGGAAACGATGAGGATTTGGTTGATGTTAATATAGAGGTTGCAGTAAATTATATAAACACGGGAGTGAGATATGATAGAATTACAAATGTCGTCGACGATCGCTTTGCCTCCTCAGTAGCGCTAACTGTCTCAAAAGATAATCTGGATCCAGAACCAAAATCCATTCTTGAATGCCAGAAGCGTTCAGATTGGAATACATGGAAGGAGGCAATTAAGGCGTAACTAGACTCGCTTAATAAACGTTGCGTTTTTGGACTCGTTGTCCGAACACCCAAAGATGTTATCCCTGTTGGATATAAATGGGTGTTTGTGAGAAAATACAACGAAAAGAATGAGGTGGTAAGATATAAAGCGAGACTAGTTGCCCAAGGGTTTTCGCAGAGACCCGGTATAGACTTTGATGTCACTTATTCTCCCGTAATGGATAATATTACGTTCCGTTATTTGATCAGTATGGCAATAAGTATGAATCTAGATATGCATTTAATGGATGTTGTGACTGCATATTTATATGGGTCACTTGACACCGATATATATATATATATATATATATATATATATATATATATATATATGAAAGTCCCTGAAGGATTTTCGATTCCCCGGATGGGAAAGAATGAAAATCGTAACATATGCGATATCAAATTGCAAAGATCATTATATGGTCTTAAACAATCGGGTCGTATGTGGTACAATCGGCTAAGTGATTACCTCCTGAAGCGGGGATATGTAAATAATGTAATATATCCGTGTGTGTTCATAAAAAGGTCATCAAATGGCTTTGCCATCATATCCGTTTATGTGGATGACCTGAATATAATTGGAACCCCAAAAGAGCTCGAAGAAGCTCGTTCTTGCCTAAAGAAGGAATTTGAAATGAAAGACTTGGGTCAAACCAAGTATTGTCTTGGCATGCAGATCGAGCACCTCCTAGAAGGAATTTTATTGCACCAGTCTAATTATACAAAGAGGATATTGGAGACATTTTACATGGATAGATCTCATCCTCTTAGCACACCAATGGTGGTACGTTCATTTGAAGTGGACAAAGACCCATTTAGACCAAAAGAGGAAAGCGAGGATAGGTTAGGACCCGAAGTTCCTTACCTTAGCGCTATAGGAGCAACCTTGTTATATCTTGCAAATTGCACCGGACACGATATTGCATTTGCAGTAAATGTCCTAGCTAGACACAGTGCCAATCCAACCAGAAGACATTGGAATGGCGTTAAACATATCCTACGTTACCTCAAAGGAACTGTTGATCTTGGTTTATTTTACCAAAGAAACAAAGATTTAACATTGGTGGGATATTCGGATGCTTGGATATATGTCCGATCCTCATAATGCCAAGTCACGGCTGGTTATGTTTTTCTCCGTGGAGGTACGGCGGTTTCATGGAAATCGGTAAAACAAAGTGTAGTTGCTACTTCCTCAAATCATTCCGAGATTATTGCATTATTTGAAATTGCCAAAGAATGTGTTTGGTTAAGAACTTTGATACACCACATTCAAGATTCATGTGGCTTATCCTCAGCTCATGATGCCCCCACTATACTTTTTGAGGATAATGCGGCTTGTATTGCACAAGTACGTGATGGATTTGTCAAAAGTGATAGAACTAAACATATTTCACCTAAGTTATTTTATCCACATGAGCTTCAAGAAAAAGGTGAAATAGATATTCATCAAATTCGCTCTAGTGACAATCTTGCAGATTTGTTCACTAAATCCCTACCTACTTCCACATTTGAAAAACTTGTATATGGAATAGGGATGCGTCGACTTAGGCGACTACTTCAATCAGGGGGAGCGAATTAACCATCCTCGAAGGATGGAACCCGGAAGGTTTATGGTTGTACTCTTTTTCCCTTTGTAAGTTTTTTTCCCATAGGGTTTTTACTTGCCAAAGGTTTTTAATGAGGCAGCCTACGTGCAATGACTGTTACAATGAGGGGGAGTATTATACACACTGTACTCTTTTTCCCTTCGCCGAGTTTTTTGTCCCACTGGGTTTTTCTTGGCAAGGTTTTTAATGAGGCGTTTAAAACAATGTATAATAAAAATGGTGAACATCCAAGGGGGAGTGTTATAAATATATTAATTATAGGTGGATGCTTCACCTTTCACCATTTCATCTTCCAATGTATGTTACAAATACATTGATATGGATTGATGTACATTGATATGGATTGATGTTGCACCTTTCACATTCCATGAGCGGTTTTTCTCTCCCAATGTAATGTACCCTCTAGCCTATAAATAGAGGCTTTTGTAAACTTGTTGAGGCAATGAAAAAGAGTTAACATTTGCTCCCTACTTCTCTCTTATCTCTTCTCTCATATTTCAAGTTGGTGTTATGTTTATGAGTTGATTCCAAAGATCGCCGTTTACTTTTACAACACAATCAACCAAGATCATGAACATCCATCTTATTTTTTCGAAAACTGCATTCGCCTAATCCAAAATCGGCTTGTTGAAAATAAAAGATCGAGTCTAAGTGGTCATAGATCGGATCGCCTAAATTCCTATTTTTCGCTAAACCGGAGGATCGTGCCCCGAGTAGTCACGGATAGTAATTGTCCAATTTAGGAAACCCGTTGGGTTTTTTTTTTTTAATTCAAAAAGTATGCAAAAGATATATTGAAAATTCAAATTAAGAAACAACACATCAAGCAAATCTTGGATAAGAGAAATTTTACTTTGCCGAAGATCACGCTTGATTAGCTTGTTTCCCAAGTTTGAACTTTCGACCCAGATCAGTTCGGGGAGGACACGTATGCACGGTTCTACGAACTTGACTCGTATTGGTCCTCGATCAGCGGGGACTACAAGGGCACGAGCACGCTTGGACCGTCTCTTTGTCTCGGTGGGAAATCAACAAAGGCTTGGAGAACAACCCGTTGGTCTTTTGCCTGGATGGGCTGTATGGGGACTGGGCACGTTAGGCGAGATAAAGACGCACCAAAGGAAGACCTGCGAAGTCAATTATGGTAGCTAAACTGAAGGATGATTGGTCAGTGTTGTGTTGAATCCCACGAGATTACTGTGCTTCGTGTGAACTTCAAAGGATTGCTCGCAGGATTATGCCGAACAATCCTTGTAAAGGATTCGCTCCCAAGATACGCCAAGAACAGAGAAAGTAAATGTCATAACCCAAAGGCATCAAACTCATAACCAATAAAAGATTAACATACTAAAAATTTTCCGCAATCGAAGTAAGGTTTAAGAAAAAATAAGGGGAGATAGAAGCTAAGTTAACTAGGGAGACTTCGGGAACCAGCTTCGGGGTCGTCGGCATGGATCAACACCATCACTGTGCAGCAGCTTCGTGGTTACCCAAGGCGCGGTGTCATTGAAGCAAACAGCATCAGGGGATGAACTTGTAGTGGTGCTGTGGATCCACCTGAGTAAAAACCGCAACAAGAGTTCAATGAGTGCAAGCCATTGTGAGAGAAAACTTCATGTTTAACGCTCGTATTCTCTGCTTCGCTTGTGTCTCTTTGTCTTGGGTCTCTCTTGCACACGGAGCCAGACAAAGAGAATGGAGACCTCTAAGCTGTGACCATCCATTGTCGCTTCTTCTCCCTCTTTTACGAAGCTCCTATTTGACAAATTGTGTGACCTCCTCTAAACCCTAAAGCTAAGCTTGTTTACACAGGCAAAGACGTTGCAAGCTTGGGCTTATAGCTTTTAATGTTCGCAAAATAGGCCCCGAGACCAAAATATAATGCCGATTAAGTCCCGAAGGTCCAATTGCACTCATTTGAATGAAATTTTCGGTAAATAGGACTTTGAGTTTAGGGGGTGCCGAAGTTTCACTATTAAAAGGGCTTAGTACCTATTTTTGGGCTCGCCTTAGGCTTTTTTCCGATTAATAGACAATAACTAAAAGCCTTTTCTTAATTAATTTAACAATGAATGTGCTGAATTAAACTCCAGATCAGCCTTATAAATTTCGGCACTTTCCTCCCAATTATTACCGAAAATCTTATATGGGCTCAAGTCCAGCGCTTGCTGATTTTCCTTTCAATTTTCCCGCCGTCGGTCCAAAATGCAATGCATGACTAACAAAAATTAAATTTGAATGATGAACTATTGTTTTTTTTAAGAACTAGAATTAGTTCTAATTTTCTATGCAAGAATGACTAAAAGGGTTAGCAGGTATCAACATTCTCCCAATTGCAGATATATCATCTGCTTGAGAGGATTCCTACCTACGGCAGTGTTAGCTCTATCTAACAAATGCGTGTTCCCCAACGAAGGACGAAATGGCTTAAACAGAAAAGAATGGTAGTTAACCTTCAACCTAATCTGCCGCCTATTTTAGAAGGCTTCCCGAGACATTTGATCAAACGAGTTCTGGTCTCTCCAACTGCAGCGTGCACTATCAAACTTTCCCCATCACGAAGGGTCATGGGCTCCGCGGAGCCAGAGCAACAGCTTTTGCTGCCCAGACTAGACCCCCGCGGTCGAGTCTCCGACTGGCCGTCTGCCACCATCGAGGAGCTCCTTGAGCATTCGGTCCCACTCCGATGGTGGCCGCGTCTAGTGGCCTGGGAGTCGAGGCTGCTCTGGCTCTTATCTGGCTCATCCATTGTCGTGTCCATCTTTAACTACATGCTCTGTTTCGTGTCGCTCATGTTTACCGGGCATTTGGGCACGGTGGAACTTGCAGGAGCCTCCATGGCTACCGTGTGCATCCAAGGTCTTGCTTATGGAATTATGGTATTTGCCCACCACTCTTAAAGCTCATTGAATTTATGGCTTCCAGTTCAATGATCACAGTTTAATGCTCATTATTTGGTTACGCTAATAGTTGCATTCACTTATCTCAACTTTCTTAGATCACAATCATCTTGTCCCGTCTTATTGCTGGAAATTTTACTCATGTATTAAGCCATAATGCCGGTGCTATATTCCGTTGATTCACGAAGCATGTGAAACAAAACAAGTCATGAACTTTCCTTGTGCTCCGATATCACTCAGCTGGGCATGGCCAGCGCGGCAAACTGTATGTGGCCAGGCTTATGGGGCAAAGAGGTACTCAGAAATGGGCATCATTTGCCAAAGAGCTGTAGTTCTGCACTTGGGAGCAGCTGTCCTTCTCAGCTTCATATACTGGTTCTCCGGCGACATACTCCTTGCGATCGGACAATCTGAGACCATCACTGAGCCGGGCCAGTTATTCACGCGGGGATTGATCCCTCAGCTATACGCATTCGCCCTCGCCTGCCCGATGCAGAGGTTCCTTCAGGCACAGAACATAGTGAACCCTCTGGCTTACATGTCCGTGGGGGTCTTCCTCTTGCACACCCTCCTCACATGGCTTGTGGTCTATGTCTTGGACTATGGCCTTCTAGGGGCGGCCCTGACTTTAAGCCTCTCGTGGTGGATTCTTGTCCTCCTCAACGCGCTTTACATCGTCCTGAGCCCCTCTTGCAAGGAAACTTGGACCGGCCTGTCTATTAGAGCTTTAACGGGAGTTTGGCCTTACTTCAAGCTTACGGTTGCTTCTGCGGTGATGCTTTGGTACGTGTTAGTTGCAGAATTGCTTTACTACACTCGTTCCGTCTTTAACATTGCCATGGTAAGGCAAGGTTTAGTGGGCAGGTCTCAAGACGAAAATTTGCAGCCTACCCCCAAGGAACCATTTCCAAAGCTCAAACGTTGTTGCATACACTTCTAGTCCAGGGTCAGTTGTAGGTTCTATCAAGAAACCCATTGTTCTTCCAAAGGAAGTAGTTGTCAATGTTTTCTGCTCCTTGTACGACTTTTGGAAAGGAACTCACCCTAAAGAATGAAAAAGTAAGACCTTTAGATAGTTTAGGACTGATTAGAAACTCTAAGGTCATGCGTGCTAGAGAGCATGGTTTACCATCCCCCTGAACTCTGTGTTCAATTTGGAAAAAAGTTCTGTTTTTTATGGAAAAAGTACGATTTGAAAGGTTCGCTTACATTTGAAAGTGAGTTCTTTGAAAAACAGCCTAAAGGACAGCTTTTGGAAAGTGGAAGATTGAAAAATGATATTTTCTTGAAATAGAAACAAATGGAAGTCCTACCTCACAGCTGCTAAAGCAAAAACAGATTCAGTTGTACTCTATCGCCATTCTTGAAGGTTTAATTCAGGGATGTTATGCACAGCCAGGAACCAACTCTGTTATGTTATAGTCAGTTCCAATTTCAAACACTTCTTTCGAACATGAAACCAACCGATCATGTTGGAACTGACACTTCAATGTGCCCAAATGCCTAACTGTCACAAGTGACCTCAGTTCAATCTGAATGCAGCTTGGAAATATGGTATTTCAATGGACTGGTGCTCCTAGCTGGTTTCCTCTCCAATCCTACAATAGAATTGGACACGATGTCCATCTGGTATGTCAGCTAATCATCCTTCTTCTATCGAACATGCTAGCTTCATCCTCCTAACTCTATGTTGACACTCATTTTCAGCATGAATTACTGGAATTGGGATATGCAGTTTATGCTGGGGCTAAGTGCAGCAGCCAGGTCTGTCACTGCAAAAGTTGCAGATTGTCAAATGAGATTTTACATAGTTGAATAGTGCTCCTTTGTAATTTTGGTTATCAATCTCCAATCGGCTAGTATCATTGCCTACTTTTTTTTCTGGTCACACAAACTGCAACTAAAATGCTGATAACTACTGTTATATGCTTTTCATCCAGTCGGGGGTTTAATATGATCCCTAATGCACCTTTGTCGGCTTAAAGATGATTTGGTGATTGATTGCAGTGTCCGGGTTGGTAACGAGTTAGGGGCAGGTCATCCAAGAGTTGCGAAATTTTCAGTTGTGGTAGTGAATGCGACCAGTATTTTCATCAGTATAGTGTTCACTGCAATTGTTCTCATATTCCGGGTTGGTTTAAGCAAACTCTTCACAAGTGATGAAGAAGTCAGCGATGCTGTTTCTAATATTACTCCCCTGCTGGCCATCTCTGTCTTCCTGAATGGCATTCAACCCATACTGTCAGGTAACTGATGTTGCATCGGGCATGATATATAATTGTAATTGCTAGCGTGCCTTGTCAATTCATTTCCACTGGTTCCAATTCATGTAAATAATAAAAGAGTGCATTCTTTCCAATTCTTCGACTACTCAAGCATGTCATCTCAAAATTTTCTCTGTCCTAAGGTTTTTCTGCACTGTTTCATGTTTGTGCTGTGTAATGCGATCGTGGGCAACATCGTGAGGCCTGCCACTTGACGTGTTAACTACTCGAATCCACGCCAAATTACAATTCGTGCTTCATGACTCTGCAGGTGTGGCAATTGGAAGCGGGTGGCAAGCTGTGGTGGCATATGTAAATCTGACCGCTTACTACATTATCGGTCTCCCCATAGGATGTGTTCTCGGTTTCAAAACTAGTTTAGAAGTGGCGGTAAATCAACAATCTCTCTCTCTCTCTCTCTCTCTCTCTCTCTCTCTCTCTCTCTCAAAAGCTTTCTGATCTTCAGGGAATCTGGTGGGGAATGATCATTGGGGTCATTCTGCAAACAGCAACCTTGATCATATTGACTGCAAGAACAAATTGGAGCACGGAGGTAATAACAGCTTCGCATCATCTCACACTTCTGTCATTTCCCAAATATGGCAAATAATTACTGAATATGCTTTCTCAGGTTGACAAAGCCGTGGCTCGCGTGAACCAATCGGCAGAGTGAGACAGACAAGACCTTGTTGGCAACCAGAGAGGCGCATTTGTAAGGCTATACGTAACATGCATAGGCAAATAAAATATAAAACGCAGTGAAAATAAATAAAAGACCCACACATGTATCTCCAGAGAAGTAGTTCGTGCTTTTCAATGAAAAATCATATTAACGAAGGGGGTTAAACGAATTGCCTCTCAAAGCATACTTGAAACGAAATGATTTAGATGTTCTTCTATTCGAGCCCCACAAGTGTTGGATCTCTAGTTCAGACACACTACCAGCCGCAACGTCGAACGGCGTAACGAATTCGCAAGAATCATCATTTTAATTGTGCTAGCAATATTATGGAACTAATTCTCCAAAATCTCTAATATTTTGATCACCGTAAAAATGAAATTGAGAGAAACCTTTTCTGTTTTTCCCTCACACTTCCTCGCACACTTGAGAGAGAGAGAGAGAGAGATTTATTTTCTCACGAACTCATGCTAAAATGGCACACCGCTTGGCTCTCTTCAAATCTGCAACCATTGCAGATTATCAAGCTGTGCAAGTTGCACAACAATGCACGATCAACAACGGTTACTGATCGGGCACATTGGGCAAAGCGCACCATCAGTAACCACTGATCGTGCGTGCACATGGTCAGCAATGCTAACCGTGTCATGAACATGGTCAGTAACTATTGCTGACCAACTGCACTATTTTTTTTTTTGTTTTTTTTTTAAATTTTAGTTTTTTTTATACATACATATATCATATACACATACACACATATATATACATATTAAAACTAAACAAAAAAATAATCAACAGGTGTGCAATCTCACGTGTGCAATTGGGCACATCAAATATGTCCACTTCGAGCATACGTATTCATCATATGCACGTACGTCCACGACCAAAAAAATAAGAGTTTAATTTTTCAACTAATTCGATAGTCGTGATTGCAAACATATTTGCAATATCGTCTTTCACGTCAAACGTCGTCATTTATTGGTTAAGATGTGTGACATCTTTAGGTTCATTACTGAGCTAACAGTAAGACGTGGAGGCAATTGACCCTATAAAGGAATCTATTTTCGCGAGACCGGGACGTGCCCGGATTCCCATGTTCAATAGAGTAATCGTTGCGCGGCCCGGCTTGCCAACATGCCTTGCCACCGGCCACAGACCGGATTTCATCTGTTTCCGGGAACCAGCTCTAGGAGTTACGACCATTTTTACTGCGAGAGAGATGGTGTTAACGTGATCTCGAATCGAGTAATTCTTAATCTGATATTGAATCTGAATCTATTATTCCCCTTTTCCACTTTTTTCTCCCTCCAAAATGAATCAAGTCTTCCGTCGAAACGGATCCACTGAGAGCGAGAGCAAGTTGGAAGTTCAAGTTTCAACCTTTTGAACAACCACGGGGCAAGAGAATTAAATGCTCCCAGGCTGTCACGTCGTGTTTCTTGTTGGCAAGCAATCCCTTCCTTCCTTTTCTATACGTTCGCAGGCTTTCAGTTTCGGCATCAGCGGTTTCCGCCATTGTTTTCTTTTTTTTTTTTACCTCCATGGTCGGTTCAACCTTGGACTCTGTCTGTCTGTCTCTCTCTGTGAAAAATTTTCACTGTCAGTCAACAATCTATTTCACAGGAGGTTTTATTAAGGAAGGTGGTCTCGCTTTTATTGCGTCACGGATATTTAGCGGGATTCAGAGATATTTCTCATGGGCCACGCCAACAACGCCGTCTGAAGCCGACGTTCTGCTTCTCCTCCTTCGCGCTTCGCCTCAGCCGAAAGCCCATCGGAGGAAAGATAAAAAAGGAAGGAGCTCTCATCGAATTGCGCAAGCGTCCAATTTTCCGAATTTCGGAGCAAATCCCTATGATTTCAGCAGATTCAGCCGGGAATTCAGAAATTCCTCTCGCCTAGCTAATTGGGGTTCTTTATTCTTGCTGAAAGGGAAGGAAAAAAATCGGTTTTTGTCTGCCCTCGCTTGTCTGCTTCTTCTCTTCCTGCCCATAATTTTCGCAGCATCACTGCCACTTGCAGTCGCAGCGATAATTGGGCATTAGCGGATACGAATCCCGAGGAGGTTTCAGGATAAATGCGCTGTCCAGAGTTGATACCGGGGAGTCAATTGGTTCGATAGCTCTGTGGATCTGGCGGCGAGTTTCATTTGACACGCCGCTGAGTCGTGAAGTGGTTCGGAGTTGCAAAGTGTGGGTTTTTTTGAGTCAGGGTTTTGCTTTGATGACTGTCGATGAAGCAGTGAGCCCTAGTTGTTCCTCGTGGAGTAGGGAACAGGACAAGGCGTTCGAGAATGCCCTGGCTACTCACTTCGAGGACTCCTCGGATTGGTGGGAGAAGGTAGCCTCCGACGTACCGGGCAAAACCCTAGAGGAAATTAAGCTTCATTATGAGCTTCTGGTTGAAGATGTCGATAAGATAGAGTCTGGCCGCGTGCATCTGCCTTCCTACAATTCTTCTTCCTCGGATGGCTCCACGAGTAACTTAGGGGAGGAGGAGAACGGGAAGAAGGGCGGCGGGTTGGGGAACGCGAACGGCGAGTCAAACCAGGGAGGCACTAACACATTAGAATATCTAAGAGAATTATTATCGCGATCAATCTCCAAGTACTACAAGCCATAAGTAACATTTAGCAATATGTCATGGCTACCCAGACATTGCGAATGCTATAAGAACATAATGAACCCATTAGTTTTAGCTACGGTGTAATTCAATCCATCCGTCTTACTATATCCCGATCGAACAAAAACCATGGAATATTTGTCAAGTCACCAATTTGATCATTTGTACAAATCTAAATCGACATGCATTTATACGAGACATGAACATTTCATTCTCGATTACAACCTCGGCCGAAGATTTCAATTCATTGTCATTATTAGATCACATAGGATAGTAACAAGGAGGCAGACTCCATTTTGCACACACATGTGACTTCGTATATGCATGAACTTTGACCATCTAGTACATAGACGGATCGACAAACCGCCAATATGCACCCTTATGAACCATAACCATCCAACACACAAGTCAATATTGTGCCTCGGGTGTAAGGATTATTTACATGAGACCAGAGCATGAACGATTAGACATTGACCACGCTAAAAGCTTTCATGTTACTAACCATTCAAAGCGTGTCACGTTTAGTGAACTTGTCAGGTACAAGCATTGGGCATCGCAATATCCAATGACTTGTGACTTGTCATTCCCTTAAGTATCAAATACTTAATAGTGAAGTTAAGAACACACCAATTTCAACGGGATCATTGATATACATTCAATTATCCATCGACCGAGAACAGTTTAAAGATTCGGTCTAACTGTGAACCCATCACACATATTCTCAACGTCTTAAGAATAGGTCCAGTCACAACCGATCTTATGAAATTTATTCATACATTTAAATAATTAGACAAATGAATAAATACGTATTTGCCATTAATTAAATAAGAAATTGAAAAGACAACTGAAATCCCTAACATGTAACAATTACATAGTTGTTTTGGGGCATATCTCTAACAATCTCCCACTTTCACTAAAGCTAACTTGTCTGATACCTCAAACCCATTTTATCAAGGTGTCTTTCAAAATAAAACCGAGGTAAGGCTTTAGTAAAAGGATCCGCCACGTTTTTCGCTGAGGCAATTTTCTGCAAGACACTGTCACCTCTCCCAACTATTTCTCCGATGAGATGGAAGCGTCTCTCAATGTACTTGGACTTCTGGTGAGACATTGGTTCCCTAGCTTGAGCTATTACCTCATTGTTGTCACAAAACAATGTAATCGGCTGCTCAACGAAAGGAACTAATCCAAATTCAGAAATGAACTTCTTCATCCAAGCGGCTTCCTTCGCTACTTCAAAAGCGGCTACATATTCTACCTCGGTGCTAGAATCAGCGGTTATGCTTTGTTTGGAACTCTTCCAACTAACTACACCACCATTGAGTAGAAAAACAAACCCAAATGTAGACTTATAGTCATTCAAATTCGATAAAAAATCGGAATCAGTGTAAGCTTCAATTTTAAACTCTCATTCTCCATATATCAACAATAAATCCTTAGTCCTTTGCAAGTACTTAAGAATATTCTTGATTGCTATCCAGTGCTCTTCGCTTGGATCGGTCTGACATTTGCTAGTAATACTTACAACATGCGCAACATCGAGTCGCATATATAGCATAGCATACATTATGCTTCCAATTGCGGATGCATAGGGTATCTTTGCCATCCGCTCTCTTTCTTCAGGAGTGTTGGGACACATCTCCTTGGAAATACGGATTCCATGCCTAAAAGGAAATAATCCTCTTTTGGAACATTGTATGTTAAATCGTGTTAACACTTTGTCTATGTTCGTAGACCGAGAGAGGCCAATCAATCTTCTTGATCTATCTCTACAGATCTTGATACCTAAAATATAGGTTGCCTCTTCTAAATCTTTCATGGAGAATTTTCGTGACAAAAATAGTTTGATCGATGATATCATTAGAATATCATTCCCGATTAAAGATATATCATCGACATACAAAACTAGAAATGCAATTGCACTCCCATTGACCTTCTTGTATACACAAGGTTCATCCGGATTCTTGATGAAACCAAACGATTTGACTATTTCATCAAAATGGATTTTCTAATTTATAAAGGCTTGTTTGAGTCCATAAATGGATCTCTTATGCCTACACACCTTCCGACTTACACCACTAGATTCAAATCCTTGTGGTTGTTCCATATAAATATACTTCTTGAGGAAATCATTTAGAAAAGTCTCTTTGACATCCATCTAGAATATCTCATAATCAAGGTGCGTAGCTATAGCCAACATAATCCGAATGGATTTTAGGATGGCTACAGGTGAGAAAGTTTTGTCGTAATTGATCCCTTTTTTTTTTACAATATCCTTTCGCCACCGGCCGTGCTTTGTAAATTCCAACTTGACCATCAGCATTCATCTTCCTCTTGAAGATCCATTTTTAGCTAATTGGTACAATACCATCGGGTAAACTAGAGTCTAAACATCGATGGAATACATTGAATCCATTTTCGGATTTCATGGCTTCTAGCTATTTACCGCAATTGATGTCCGACATCGCCTCCTCAAAGGTGTTAGGATCACTCAACTAATCAATATCATTCACAATGAATAGTAGTTCAATATCTTCAATCGAGTGTCTATAAAGAATAGGTAGACGAGATGTTCTCATACTCCTCCTAAGAGGTTGTGTATCAGAAGCTCCCACCGAATCAGAGATCGGCATCCGAACTTGGTTATTTAGTACTTCATCATTTTCTTCTTGTAAGACTATTTTCCTCCCATCACCACCTTCTTGGACGAACCGATTCTCTAGAAAAGAAGCATGCCTACCGACCGAAACTCTTTGGTCGGATTGAAAATAGAAATAATATCTAAGAGTCTTTTTTGGATATCTAATAAAGTGACCTTGTTCAAATCTGGCCTCTAATTTCTCTGTTCTCGGCTTCTTGACGAAAGCTGGATAACCTCAAATCTTGATATGATTAGGACTTGGTTTCTTACTATACCATATCTCATAAGGCGTAATTGAAACAAATTTGAATGGCACTCTATTCAACAAATATACTGATGTTTCAAGAAAATATCCCCAAAGGGATACGGGCAAATCTGTGTAACTCATCATAGATTGCACCATATCTAATAAGGTGTAATTACTTTTTTCAAATACACCATTATGTTCTAGAGTTGCAAGAGGTGTCCACTGCGATAAAATGCCATTATCTTTAAGATAGTCTAAGAATTCAGTAGTAGGGTATTCACCTCTTTGATCAGATCGAAGAGCTTTAATATTCTTTCTCGTTTGTTTATCAACTTCAGACTTAAATTCCTTGAACTTTTCAAAGGATTTAGCTTTATACTTCATCAAGTACAAATAGCCATACTGTGAGTGATCGTCAGTAAAGGTAATGAAGTAAGAATAACCACCCCTAGCGATTTTGTCCACATACATCTATATGTATCAATCCCAGTATGTCGGCGGCTCCGCATTAATTCTTACAAAGGGTGCTTTGGTCATTTTTCCTAGAAGACATGCATCACAAGTCGAGTATGGTTCAAAATCGATTAGACCAATATATCCATCATTACTCGATTAGACCAATATATCCATCATTACTCAATTTGTTAATCATGTCTTCTCCAATATGGCCTAATTGGAGATGGCAAACATACTTTGGATTTGGACTATCTCTAGGGCGTTTATTGGCTACGACATTTACATCATGACTATTTTTTTTATTGACATTGGTAATCGCATTCTTGGACATTGTAATGGTATAGAGATTATTGTTTAATAAACCGGAACCAACACACGTTCTATTACAATAAATAGAACATACATCATCAGCAAAAGAAAAAGTAAGATTCTCTTTACCTAAACGAGGTATAGAGATGATGTTCCCGATAGCATTCTCATAATGCATATAATTCTTTAAAATCAAAACATGTCCAGAAGGCAAACATAAACGAAAAATCCCTATAGCTAATACAGCAACTCTTGCTCCATTTGCAAATGTTAGGACAATCTCATTTCACCCTAGCATCCTGCTTATTTTCAAATTCTGCAAAGACATACAAATATGTGAGGTTGCAGCAGAATCCAGAATCTATAAGCTGGATTCAGCACTAGCCATAAGATTAGTTTCAATAAGCATAGATACCATACCTTCGCAAGATTGGTTCTTGAGCTTGACCTTCAAGCTCGCAAGATACTTCTTACAGTTCCTCCTCCAGTGGCCCACGACACCACAGTAATGACATTTTCCTTTTTTAACATTGGGCTTTGGTTGCACAACAGCTTTCAAAGGCTTCTTCTATTTCTTTTTCTTCAAAATAGTCTTACTCTTTGAAGAAGAAGCCTTAGCCATAGCTAATATATTTGACCTTGTGTTGTGTATTTCCTTCTCATAAACTACTAGCATGCTATGTAACTCGACAAGAGTTTTCTCCATCTTATGCATGTGGAAGTTTTGAACAAAACCGGAGAAGAAATCGGGTAAAGATTGAAGGATCAAATCCACAGCTAATTTGTTGTCCATAACAAGATCCAGCCTAGCCAATTCTTCTATGTGCAAGATCATTTTCAAAACATGATCATTAACAGATGATCCCTCAGCCATCCTTATATGGTACAATGCCTTAGATATCTCATACCTAGAAGTTCGATCATTCTCATGGAAGAATTCTTTTAAGTGCAATATGATCGACCTAACATCTTACATTGCTTCATACTTCTTACGAAATTCATTATTAATCGAAGGAAGCATATATGACCTAACTTTTAAGTCATCAACATGCCACTTATCATAAGTAATGGTTCCTCTTGGGTTCCACCCTCAAGAAAGGAGGTTGGCATTTGTTCATCAAGCACATAACTGAGTTTTCTTTTTGAATTGAGAACAATTCTCAAATTTCTCACCCGATCGGTGAAATTGGGTCCAGTCAAATAATTCTTATCAAGTATCGAAGCGAGAGGGTTTGTGATCACCATTTTCAGAATAATAAAAATCTATGCAGAAAATAAATTGTTAGCCGTTATCTTTCAAAGTAACTATTTCATTTTGGCTTTTAAATGAAATAGAGCCTCCCACTAAATTTATATTCGGATGCCATACTCCTTAAAATGGGAAACGGCAATCTTTGTTAGGCAAAGATTAGTAGTAGGGATCGGAGTCCCACCAGCCCATAGTCCACATCACCTAACAGTTATTAGTGTTCTATAAACTTAATGAGTGAATCAACTTATTCAACGCATCATATACGAGTCCCAATCATAACTTCGGCCTCTAGACCATGAAAGTCTCACACGATAATTATTGACTTCATGATCATAGTTAAGTCTAACTTGTCATCTCATGCAAGTATTGAAAATGCAAACGATCCCCTCACCTAACGGTTATTGGAAATCATTCGGCTCCAACCCCACAACATCATATGCTTAATGTCGCAACCTAAAAATCAGATTTCTAGGCTAATGGATTATCAAGCTAATTATCTAATTAACTTAACTCGGACTCTCCCAAATCCATACCAAATCGCAACTATTGATTCACTATTTAACACGCAAATGATTTAACTTGGAGTTGCCACTAATCAATTCACGGTAGGTTGATTAGACACCTAAATAAAGTATCGGGAGAAATACTTTATTTTACGAACCGTAGATTTATTGAGTTCTGGAACTTGGTTACGCTAATATTTCTATTAACGCCCTTTCGGTATCTTTCATTTCAATGAAAATTATCCGAGTATGCAACTTTCGAGGATTGTGATTTAAAGTTCCAAAGGAGTAATTTTTTTATTTTTTTTATTTAAGTGAATGATGCAATGCATGAACATAAGTGTATTATGCGAATATAATTAGTCTCATGACAAGGTAAGTGACAAATATGACATGAGTGCATGACGAAATTTTTTTTAAGTTTTGAATCTTAAAGACATGCAAAACAACATGAATTCTAACCTACATGTTATGCAAAAAAAAATGACATAAAAAAATGACATGAATTTAATCTAAATGACATGTTATATTAGACTAGACTAATATGCTAATTTAAAATGAACAAGCCTCATTCTAAATGATGTATGAATGCGACATGGCATCAATGACTTATCAAGTTTATGACATGATGAATAATACGACGTGTAATAAAATAATATGAGAAAATGACATGCCAGACTACAAGATTGACAGATTTTAATAACATAGCAAAACTATATGGCTAATCAATGCAGCAGGAAAATGACATAACGGTTATTCGACTAGGTCTATATGAAATGTATATATGAAATAAAATATTCAGCCTTCATGAATGGAATGTTCTAAACTATATGCAATCTACATGAATGATATATTTTTGGTATTTTGAATAAATTTTTTTACGTAACAAATCAAACCACTAAACAGATAATGCATGATCTTTTTCGAAAATATCTTCCGACTCGAATCGGATAACGAATTGGATCGAGGAATCAAATCCGATGGTTAAGATTAGATATCTCAATCCCCGTGCCATCGAGACAAATCTCGGGGCCGAGATTAGTTCGAATTTGCACGTTGTCGGTGGGGAATCACCCCATAATTTGAATTGGTTTTCTAATCTAAAAATATGCCAAAGATATCGAAAAATTCGAATGGGCAACTATCATATATTGCGATATCAACAGATAAAATCTTGCCTAATTGAAATATCATCCAAAAATTCATGACAACAATAAAAAAAAATCTGAGCAAATTGAAATTGTACCTAATCTGAAATATTTAGATTTGTTTTTTTTTTGTCGTTTGAATGAGCGGATCGGCACAGCTCGGGATGGACGCATAGATGGAAATTGAAGGCTCCGGTGGGATCGAGAGAAGACCAGCTTGGGACTTGCAATGGCGGAACTAGATCAGCCGCAGGGCTGCAGCTAGTTTGGCGATGTCGATGTGGCTGAGTGGTGTTCGACGATGCTCAAAGGAACGGCGCTACATTGGCATCGAAGGACACATGGTGGATGAACGTGAAGATGGGAGGCATGACCACCACGAAGTCACAATGACGTGGTTTACCCTTGAAGTTGGTAAATAACCTCCCCAATCACACAACTCATGATTCTCTACTCTCTAGATGTATGGACCTTGTGTGTGCCAAGCAAAAGAAAAATGGAAGGCCTTTTTGTCTCTTTGTGCTTGCAGTAATACCTCACCCTCTCACTTTTTAGCCATGTATCAGAACCTATGGCTTTCCCTCGAATGTCTTTGTGATGGGGACATATGCACTGAGAGGAGAAAAAAATAAAACCTTCCTTTCTCACTATTGCTTAGAGCATCAATTGTGTGCTAAAAGCTATCTCTCCCTCTTTTTGCGTCATTTCTCTCTTGTGACCTCATGGACAACCCCCCTTTCTTTTTCGATGAAGTCTCCCACTTCTCTATATGCGAGCATCACCTTATATAGGCTCGCTCACCGACCTCCACTAGAAGCCACCGCATATCCTCCTCCTCTTTTCATGTGATTGTGCAAATAAAATAGTCCCTCAAATCTCTCAAAATTTTTTTTATTTTCCCGCTTTGCTCCCCAAGTAAACGGTCATGCACGAATATCACGGGACTATGCTGATTCCCTCAAATCTTGATCAACAAACTAAAGGCTTCAAAAATTCAACTTCCACGTTTGATTTAGGTCACCTAAATGAATTATGGCTTATTAATTAAATTCTAAACCATTCAATTAAACCCATCAATCATCAACCCAATGAATATGCAAAATGTATGGGGCCATATCTGCATGACTAGCTAAAGTCTGTTTCTATTTTCAGTTCAATTAAATGCAAAATGCAATGCCTAAATGACAAAATTAAATATGAATAATGACTTAATTATTATATTTTTTTTATGGGAACTAAAAAGTAATTCCTGATTTTTTTATGCAAAAGTTAATGACTAAAAAGGATGGCCAAAATTTGGGTGTCAACAACTGCCCCTCTTTGAGTGGAGGCTCGCAGAGATTTCGCTCAAAGACAAAATTGAGCCTAAATTTTGACAATGCAAATGATGAATTTTTTTTTTTTTTTGTGTGGGGTTTTAATCCCAGTTTGCAAATTGAATTATGCATGATATGCAAGAAATAAAGAACATACACTAAGGCTTCTCACTTCATGTGGAGCGGTAAGAGAGCCTTACATATGGATCGCACACAAAAGCGCCCCAGTGAGGGAAAGTTTTATAATGTTGTCCACTCCCCTGATCTCCGAACTTCTATTCCACTGGAAGCAAGGTTCGCAAGGTACGTGGTTACCTGTCTATTACCCGCAGGTCCCTACAAATGCGAAACAGCTCATGATATGATTTAAAAAACCATTTGAACAAATGAGAAACGTGTTGCTTATACCACTAGGCAATCACGAAAAGGACCATGCCACCTGAACAAGAGGTTGGTTGTGTTGCCTATTCCACCAGGCAGACACAAAAAGATATGTCACCTATTCCACTGGGTGAACATATGAGAGAGATCATGTCGCCTATTCCACCGGACGAACATGAAATGGATTGTGCTACTTGTTCCACTGGGTAAACACAAAAAAATATGTTACCTATTCCACTGGGTGAACATATGAGAGAGATTACGTCGCCTATTCCGTTGGGCAAACATGAAATGGATTGTGGTACCTGTTCCACTAGGTAGACTCAAAAAATATGTCACCTATTCCACTGGGTGAACATATGAGAGAGATCATGTCGCCTATTCCACTAGGCGAACACGAAATGGATTGTGCTACATGTTCCATTAGGTAGACACAAAATAATGAAGAATAGTTTAGGAGACGTACCTGAATTCTTCTTTTACTATAAAAAAAATGATAGAGCTAATTGCCTTACACTTGGTTTTGCTCGAGACAAGGTTAAAACAACACATGTGCACAGGCAAAGAAAATAGACTTCATGAATTTGCCCGCATTATCAAGCTTCAGTAGGGAATTTATCAATAAGAAAATCAATTTCGTCCTTTCGACAATTTGATCACATTAAATGAAGGAACTTCAATCAAAAAGGACTTTCCCCTCGCTCTCAATGAAAGCTTTTGACCCGACCCTTGATGCGGGTATAAAAATCACTCGAACTCTCTTCATCGTGCTTGACAAGGGTCTGGATATTCTCCAAATCAGTATGATCCGACTAATACGAGAGGTCTTTTGAAGGATTGAAATGCAAGTTTGTTCAAGGGTTTAATAATGGGGACTCATGAGAATCATGGCTTTGAAAGAATTGATATCATCTATTGCTCCGGGTTTACAGGCCAAGAACCTTGCAAAAAGAGATAGAAGAATCTTGATTGCACTTCTTTGAGCAACATTTATAAGCATTTAAAACTCTACGTTAACATAAGTGCCCTAATCCGAAGAGACTTTGATGAGGGTCGTAATGCGGGTTTGCGTAGGTTTGAAATGAATGGCCTATTTTCATCAAGAGGGTATTATTGGAGGAAACTCGGGACTGGTGATCATTTATCATGCCTCCATCACAAATTCTTGTAATCATTCTTGACGATATGAGAGTTGCTAGTGTCCTTTGACAAATGCTCCATGGATTTGTGAATTTTCTAGATGACTTCTTTCGAATAAACATCCTTGCAAATCATTTGTGCCGAGTCTCTCTTCCATTTTCTTTTTCCCCTTTTTTCTTTTTGAGAGAGCTCTCTCTCTCTCTCTCTCTCTCTCTCTCTCTCTCTCTCTCTCTCTCTCTCTCTCTCTCTCTCTCTCTCTCTCTCTTTAGAGAGAATTTTCTCTTCGAGGAGTTTTTCTTGACTTTCTCTCTTTTCTTTTTTTCAAGAGAATTCAATTTCTCTTCTCTCATTCATTTTTTTTTAGATAGAGATCTTCTTTGAGAGAGAACTTTGCTTGATGGAGTCCTTTTGCACCATTTCTTTGACTTCTTCTGAGCTTCTCCCACTTGCCCCAAATTATTTTGAACTTGCTTTGAACTAATTTCATTTGTTCACCATGGGAATGATCACCAATCGGGTTGAAATGAATCTACCACTTAAATTGGGTATGCAAAAGGGCATAGTGTGTAGGGAGAAAGAAAGAAATGCTCTTCGTCATATCGAAGACACTCAAACTAACACAGAATTTGCATGCAGTAAATACGCTTGAAGATTGATACAAGTGAAAGCAAGAAAAATTCTAACCATTTTTGAAATTCTAAGATATTGCCCCAATGTGGGGTTGTTCCCGACAGGGATAATAAATGAATCTCCGCTTAAAGGGTTAAGCAAATGATAACCTGTAGTGTTTAGATAAAAGAAGTGAATGCCTCTCATCATTTTGGTCATCATACTTTTCTCGAGATAACCCTTTACCTTGTCGGCACAAAAATTTTCACTCAACTTGCATTGGGATTAATTTTCAGGACGTATGTGGAAACGGCTTGCCTGTTATCATTCAGGCGTCTCTCATTTAATATGATCATTTCACAAGAACAAAACAGATCGCTTGATCAAACCTTTTCTTTCAATAAACCATGCATGAAATTTTGCAATATATGAGCATCTTTTAAGTATGCAAAATGTAGCAATTTGAATCAACTTGTCATGTTTCATGAAAAACTTGTGCATTTTATTAATTTGAACAAATTATACAAGCATATTCAAATTCATAAGAAAATCCTCTTGGATTGGGAGATCATGGATTGCTCCTGAACTTCTAAACAAATCAAACAAGTCGGTGAGTCTGTTCCTTGAGTCGAGAAGTGGCTTGTTCCTAAATCTGTCCCAATATAAAGAGAAACATGCACAAAACAAGTCAAGTGAAGACTTCAAGATGCCCCGGCTTGTTAACAGCGACGGCCATCATGGTCGGTCATACGCCCCTGTAAGAAAAAAGTAAAGTGTCACCTTCAGAGCCAAGTAGGTTGAAGAGAAATATACTTCCTTTTTAAGGCCAGAGTTCACTGTCGATTTGCCCCATTTTCAATTGGGACAGGCTCTATCATGTACCTATCATCTGGAATTGCCCCCCAGTTATGCCCCACGTTGAAAGTTTGACTTCTAGCCTTTAGTGGAGGCTTCACTTCTATTCTTGATCCCGTGAGAAGAAAACAAAATGTCATCTTCAGAATTTGTCGAACTCTATAGAGATAATCCCTTTGAAGTCGGGTGGCCTTGGTTTTGTCCCACCTTCCGTCGCCTAATACAACATGATCGAAAGATTGGTTAAGGACAAGGCATGGATTGCCACAATCGGCCAATGGACTGGGACTAGCCCGGGATTTCTAGCTTGCTTTAATGCTCGACATTCATGTGTAGGGTTGTCCTGGGATGATCAAGCTGGTGCATAGTTAGAGTTAAAAATATTCCCTTTTGCCCCTGAACATATAGTAGATGGATCAGCAAAACAAATAGGGTTAAACCATATGCCAACCATTTTTCTCTTGAAGAACGTTTTTTTCGAGCACCTTGGGACAAAAATTCTTAAGAAGCCCAACCTTCAGTGCTTACAATAGATAACAAATTTTTCAATCATTGATTGTCATCATCGGGTTAGTTTGAGATACTTCATCAAGATTTCAAAATTTAATGAAAATTTTTTGTAATTATATTGATATCAAATCAATGAATTACATCTTATTGAAATGGAAATCCTAAAATGCAACATGAAATAGAAAGGGAAATTCCATAAATGAGGAAAAGTTCCCACGTAAGAGAAATGAAAAGTCTAAAATATGATTGCTATTGAGGGCTAGCGCCATCTCCATCGATGACTCTTCAAATATCGCCCGAATGATCTAGTAGTGGGTTGCTCTGCACATTGGGTTTACCGGTCGGTTGAAATTCAAATGCCCCGGTTTCAAGTAGATCATGGATGGGATGCTTGAGTATAGGACAATCATCAATCGAATGGCCCATTTCGCCGGAATGATAGTCACACTTTTTCGTGGGATCGTACCTAAGATACTTCGGGGGATTGGGACGTCACGGCTTAGAGGACAACAGACCCTTCTTTTGTAAGACAGCCAGGACTTGGGGAAGTGACCCAAGGAGTGGAGTAAATGTTCGATTCTTGCGCTATTAGTCCTTTGATTCTCCTGACCATAGCCAGATGTTTGTTGAGGAGCAAACTGCATGTTCGGGACTTGAGCCGGTATCTTTCGCACATAAGTCATGTTGACTTTTGGGATAAGCTCTTTGTCCTTCTTTCTAGAAAATCTCTTGCCATATGAACTTGATTCACCGTACCATCCCTTCATGAGTCCAGATTCAATCTCTTCACCCATGACTATCGGTTGGCTAAATGATCGAACAACAGTTACCAACATTCGAGAACGAATAGGCTGGGGTAGAGTGGACCTAAACAACTTCATCGGGTCTCGCTCCGAGGGTTCGGGCATGATTTGTCCCGCCATATTCCTCCAACGAGTGGCATACTCATTTAAAGTCTCGCCTTTTTTTCTCGCTCGCCCTCTCTAGATCCTCTCGAGTGATAGTCACAACAAGATTAAACTTAAAATGTTTGATGAAAGGTTCGTAACTTCTTCCCATAAATCCTTCCCGTTAATCTGGTGGTTAGTGTACCACCTCATTGCAGCATCCTTCAAGCTTGCCTAGAAGGTTTGGATCATTAGAGGTCCATTAGACACATTTCCGCTCATGTGCCCCCGGTACATCTCGATGTGTTGAATTGGGTTCAAGGTGCCATCATATTTCTCGAAAGTTGGCATCTTGAATTTTTCGGGCACTTGGACCCAAGAAAAGATAGATAGATCAATAGGTAGAACACTTTGAATTCCTTCCACTTCTCATAACCTTTGGTCGAGCTTTGCCAGCAACTTGGCATTCTCATCATTTAAGTGACGATGATGAACATGGGCTATCGGAGATATACCAGTGTCAGTCAAAATGACATCATCCAAGTGAAAAGTTGGATCGGTATCCACCGTATGAGTCTTGTCGGGGCGACGACCTTGAAGGGTGGAGATGGAATCTCTAACCGAGAGCCAACATTGACTTGCTCACGCTTGACCATGAAATCATTCATCATCTTGGACATGGTAGCTGCAACATCTTCATTCATTGCATTCATGTGTTCTTTTAGCTTTTCATCGATCATGACCGCAATCTCAGCCTGATTAACCATCCTTCTCTTTGTCACCGACCGAGTGTTATAAGAATGTGAAGGATCCGTAGTAAATTACCTACAAAAGATAAATACCACAATAAGTATACCAAACACGGATAATGGCTCGGTCCATGATGACATCTAGATGACAACAATATGTAGACATGCCACCCAAATATCCCGTTTCATCCATATTTTCGGTTCACTACATTTTTCAATTTTCAAGTTTTTTTCAAAAGAGCCCCCTCAATTAGTGACAAAATGTGGAATAAAGTATGTGTAGGGCCTTTTTTGAAATCTTGGTTCATTTGTTCGAGTTATAAATGGAGAATGGCTCAACTTGATCAGAAAATTTCATTAAAATCGTACAATGCTCAAAGGTCAAGTGATACACCCATCATTTTAAAACTCTTGCAAAATCCAACAATACTGGAAATCTTATTTCAAAGTACGATGAAATGAAATTAGAAAACTAAAAATACAACTCCTAAACAAAATGTACTAATGATGAAAAGATAGATTCAAGCCTTCACTTAGCCTAATCTATATACATATGGGTGCCGACGTCATCTTGAAACCGCCTATACTTCTTGGATATCCTCGAACCTCGTTCCATAGCTCTTTGGGGTTTCTTCTTGAGGCGTTTAATTTCAACACGTTATTTAATCTTCACCGGAACCCGGGGAATTTTCAGCCGTATAGCATCCGGAATCACATGATGATCGATGTACTCCCTTGAAACATGATACATCTTTTCTCTACCTTTTAGTGGCCTATCCGGTAGCTTCAATTCTATTGGCTAGCAATCCTTCCACACCGAATGGACGAATACAATAGACTCCTCATGATCGATGCTATGATCGGAAAAATCTATCAAGATTGAGTCTTTTAGTAATGTTGGCGGTAGCTACTGTAAGACACCATACTGTCGAGCTACTCTAGATGGATAGTATTCAATGGCCCCAATGAAACCCATCAAAGGAATGAGCCCAAACCCTCAACATGTAATACGAGCTTCTCCAACTTGGAACCAATTAGCATGCCATATGAAACCCCCTAAGACTCGAATTTTTCATAAAAACTAGCCATTCTGAATAATGATAATTGGAGCCTTTTCTTGATTTTCTTTAAAACTTAAGATTGGGTTATCCGAAGTATCAATCTCGCCTAATGTGAATAGTCTATCACCTCTTTTTATATGGGAAAGGAACCAGATTTGCAATAATTCAAAGGATGCATGTAAAACCTTTTCTTTTCCTTGCATATATCTAGTGAGAGACAAAAAGGTTTCCACAAGCACCGCAGAGACAATATTTTTTTCTGGAACAAAACTATCGTACAACAGAGATTGCTTGTGGATTAATAGCATTTTTCCGATAAGGGAAGACAATAAACCCAACAAATGTTAATAGAAATATTTTGCCCATATCATATGAAGATTTAGAAGTTTCAAAGCACTGTTTGAGAAATGAAAAAGAACAGCCAGCATGGTTTGCTTTCAAGATTTTTCCAACGGTGTCTTCTTCCTTATTTAAGAAATCAGCTAGGCTTGCAACATGATCAAATTCAATCAAATCCGAATCTAAAGGTTTTCCTATAATCATGTCATGTTCTTCCAAAGTCAGAGTGAGCTCATGCTTACCTATGATGAATGTGATAGTCTCGAGGCACCAACAATGCGCCAATGCTCGGATAAGACCCGTTTGGACTCGTACTTCTAGCAAGGGGAGCAAACAGCCAATCCTAGGTCGGACAAAACAACAATCCATCGCATCAAGTCTGTTGTACCATCGGCTCAACTCTTCCTTAGGGGCAGTTATGATCCGGATGCAAGCCATTCCCTTAGTATCTTTTTTAGGGGCAGTTATGATCTGAACGCCAGACGTTCTCATAGTATATAGACCAAGACCGACAATTGGCCTAATTCATGGACCAACCCGAATGAAAATTAAAATAAGTAAATTATAAAATAAAGCAAGGAGAAATACTTACTTTACACCGATAATAATGTCAACCACATAGACATGCAAATGAAAAGGTAAGAGTTGACATCTATAGGCTTACAAAACGAAACCACGCAAGTATGTAGATCGAAGCTAAGGGGCTGTAGCTCAATCATCCTACGTAATCCCGGCTAGTCGAGTAGTGACCCGCAATTCAAAGGGTTATGAATCTATCTGCATGGTTCACAGATGAGTAGCAAATCTCAACTTTGAAAGAAATTTCGGGACATAAGAAGTGCGACTCAAGTTACATGGTGGTAACTACTGTTGTATGGACTTTCATAGCAAGATGGGTTTAGCTAGATCATCCCTCCTTAGTACCATCCTAAGTCGTGCATGCCCAAGTCCGGCAGCGGGTTTTCGTGAGTGTGTGCAATGAGAATTTAACTACAACATGCATAACAGTTTATATCAAAACAACACTTCAATAATATATAAAAATTAAATCCCCAACTCCGAGGCCTGCAAAACAAGGGATTAGCTACAACACTCCTCCCCTTATAATTCATGTTTACAAAACCACTTAACACCTAAAAAAAATTAGAATCCAATCAAAGTTGCCAAACCAAAAAATTCTTCATGAAATTCTTTTACGGCCTAAGTCCACTTATATTTAAAATTTTATTTGAAAATTCTAAACATTTCCCCAGTGGAGTCGCCAAGCTATTGCGACCTAAAAATCAGAGTTCTAGGCTAATGGATTATCAAGCTAATTATCTAATTAACTTAACTCGGACTCTCCCGTGTCCATACCAAATCACAACTTACGGTTCACTATTTAACACGCAAATGATTTAACTTGAAGTCGCCACTAATCTATTCACGGTAGGCTGATTAGACACCTAAATAAAGTGTTGAGAGAAATACTTTATTTTTACAAACCAGATATTCATTGAGTTCGGGAACTTGGTTATGCTAATATTTCTATTAACGCCCTTTTGGTACCTTTCATTTCAATGAAAATTATCTAAGTCGGCAACTTTCGAGGATTGTGATTTAAAGTTCCAAATGTGTAATTTTTTTTTATTTTTTTATTTAAGTGAATGATGCAATGCATGAATGTAAGTGTATTACGCGAATATAATTAGTCTAATGACATGGTCAGTGACAAATATGACATGAATGCATGACAAAATTTTTTTAAGTTTTTGAATCTTAAAGACATGCAAAACAACATGAATTCTAATCTACATGCTATGCAAAAATAAATAAAATAAAATAAATGTCATGAATTTAATCAAAATAACATGTTATATTAGACTAGACTAATCTGCTAATTTAAAATGAACGAGCCTTATTCTAAATGACGTATGAATGCGACATGGCATCAATGACTTATCAAGTTTATGACATGACGAATAATACGACGTGTAATAAAATAATATGACAAAATGACATGCCAAACTACATGATATGATAGATTTTAATGACATAGCAAAACTATATGGCTAATCAATGCAGCAAGAAAATGACATAACGTTTATTCGACTAGGTCTATATGAAATGCATATATGAAATAAAATATTCAGCCTTCATGAATGGAATGTTCTAAACTATATGCAATCTACATGAATGAGATATTTTGGTATTTTGAATGGATTTTTTTACGTAACAAATCAAATCACTAAACAAATAATGCATGATCTTTTTCGAAAACCTATGGCTTTCCCTCGGATGTGTCTGTGATGGGGACATATGCACCGAGAGGAGAAAAAAATAAAAACCTTCCTTTCTCACTTGTTGCTCGAGCATCAATTGTGTGCTAAAAGCTCTCTCTCCCTCTTTTTGCGTCGGTTCTCTCTTGTGACCTCCCGGACGACCTCCCTTTCTTTCTTTTTCGACGAAGTCTCCAACTTCTCTCTATGCAAGCATCACCTTATATAGGCTCGCTCACCGACCTCCACTAGAAGGCACCGCATATCCTCCTCCTCTTTTCATGTAATTGTGCAAATAAAATAGTCCCTCAAATCTCTCAATTTTTTTTTTTTATTTTCCTGCTTTGCTCCCCAAGTAAATGGTCATGCACGAATATCACGGGACTATGCCGATTCCCTCAAATCTTGATCAACGGACTAAAGGCTTCAAAAATTCAACTTCCACGTTTGATTTAGGTCACCTAAATGAATTATGGGCTTATTAATTAAATTCTAAACCATTCAATTAAACCCATCAATCATCGACCCGATGAATATGCAAAATGTAGGGAAAAGTATACTAGAAGTACCATAACTTTTGTACGGCGTTCACTTGAGTGCCATAACTTTCAAAACGTTCACTTAAGTGCCATAACTTTCAAAAATCGTTCACTTGAGTGCCATGTTGATGTGGACACCGAAAAGGCCGACGTGGCAGCCGGAAAGCTGACGTGGCACGCCGGAAAAGTTGCTGTAGCACTCAAGTGAACGATTTTGCTCCGACGTGGCACTCAAGTGAACGATTTTTTAAAGTTGTGGCATTTAAGTGAACATTTTGAAAGTTGCGGCACTCAAATGAACGTCGTACGCAAGTCATAGCACTCATGGTGTACTTATCATGTAAAATGTATGGGGCCAAGTCCGCATGACTAGCTCAAGTCTATTTCTATTTTTGGGTCAATTAAATGCAAAATGCAATGCCTAAATGACAAAATTAAATATGAATAATGACTTAATTATTATATTTTTTATGGGAACTAAAAAGTAATTCCTAATTTTTTTATGCAAAAGTTAATGACTAAAAAGGATAACCAAAATTTAGGTGTCAACACTTAATGGAGTAATCCATTAATATGAATGACAATTGACCCCATTTATCCATAGCTAGTCAATCAACCACTATAATATATGATCAAACCATGACGACAGAAGGCTACGAGTCCGACACCCGTTACGACTTAATATTATTTTAAGGAGATTTCGGTCATTATTAAAGGTCTTATTTTGCACATTAACCGGTTTAACATGCTCACAAAAACATAATAAATAAATAGATATCAAACGCATAAACATCTATCCTATGTGGTGATCATGGAATTATGATTTAATGGGTCTCAAGCCAATGAGATCATATTTAACCATATTAATATTTTAATATTGGAGACCCGCTCTACACTTCTTCTTGGTTCCTCGAACTCTTTGAAAACCGGGCCCATAGAGCTCTCCGGCTTAACGGCTCCTCCACGTAATCCTTGTAGCATTTACATCAACAATTGACCATGCTAAAATAAAATATTACATGAAAAATAAAAGGACGCAGCCTCCATTTAATAATTGCAACCCCAAAAACACCTGTAATCATCACATATTTATTCATAGAACAATCACTTTGATTAGGGGTTTTTCCATGATCACCACCCTTCTAAAGCTTCGGAAGGCATGAAAAAAATTTTGCATCGAATCAACTTCATGGTCAAGCAATACAAGCCACATCAAGAAATTAATGTCAGGGAAACATATTTCACAAGCGTAATTCTAAGTGGTAGTAGCATTCTCGCCCCTAGATTTGCAGCCGCAAATCATTTTTTAGGAATTCATACATAATATAAAACTAACTATAGATTTTCGATTCAAAATTGATTTAATCTCAATTTTAGCACGTTGATTAATTTATCGTATAGAATAATCAACTTCTATTGGCCACGTAAGAACAAACAATTCTATAAAATAAATTGGTTATAGCATCGCAAAAATTGCTACAAACTAAAATCAATTAAATGCACGAAAACACCTAAGCATTGGCTCTGATACCATTGTCAAAATACATGTATCATGCATAGGCAAATAAAACATAAAATGAAGCGGAAATAAATAAAAGACCAATACATATATCTCCAGAGGCGTAGTTCGTGCGTTTCAATCAAAAATCATATTAAGAAGGGGGTTAAATGGATTACCTTTCAAAGCTTGCTTAAAACGAAGTGGTTTAGATGTTCTTCGATTCGAGTCCCACAAGTATCAGACCTCTAGTTCGGACACACCACCAATCGCATCGTTGAATGGAAGAACAAACTCGCGAGAATCACCACTTTAATTGTGCTAGCAATATCGTGGAACCAATTCTCGGAAATCTCCCATATTTTGATCACCGTAAGAATGAAATTGACAGAAAACTTTTCTGTTTTTCCCTCACATTTCCTCGCACTCACAGTTGAGAGAGAGATTTATTTTCTCACGAACCCATGCTAAAATGGCACATCGCTTGGTTCTCTTCAAATCTACAACTATTGCAGATTATCAAGTTGTGCAAGTTGCACAACAACGCACGATCAGCAACGGTTACTGATCGTGCACATTGTGCAAAGCGCACCATCAAGAATCACTGATCGTGCGTGCGGACGGTCAGCAATGCCGACCGTGTCATGCACATGGTCAGCAACTATTGCCGACCAACAGCACTATTTTTTTTTTAATTTTAGTTTTTATATACATACATATATCATATACAAATACATATATATTAAAACTAAACAAAAAATAATAATCAGCAGGTGTACTAGCTCTCGTGTGCCATTGGGCACATCAACTATGTCCACTTCGGGCATACGTGTGTTGACACCTAAATTTTGAATATTTTTTTATGCACAAAAAAATAGAACTAATTTTAGTTATAATAAAAAAAATCATCTTTAGCATATTTAATTTTCACTCATGCATTGCATCTTGCATTGGACGGCAGAGGCACTAAGAAAAATTCCATTCGAGAGCTCGGGTAAGAAACACACGAGCAACAAAAGGGCGAGAGTTGTGGATTCAAAGCCTCCTTTGAAAGAGTTTGCCCAAGTTCCTCTCGACGGATTCCTTTTTTGCTACGGCCATCATCTCGTCCCTTCTCGACGATCTTCCCGGGTGGTCTTGACATCTTAATCGTGGGACCAATCCAACCACGAGTCTTAAAGTTGACGTTCCTGCTGCCCCGGAGAACACAAAACCGTGAATAGAAGCCATTGTTTTTGCCCAATATCGCTACCGCACCTTTCCGATCTTGCCATTGTCAAAGGTTTGATGTTGCTCGAGAATTTTTCTGCTATCGATCGTGTCTTCTAGTGCTGTTTTTGCAAGTGATCTGTTGGTGCCCACCATTATCCAAGACGCCAAAATATTGTTGCGGCTTCAATTCAATTTTGGAGCCCCCATACTAGCTCCTGGACTTATTGGTCACCACCGCCTTGACATGCTATTTGAGTTATCGATCTTGCAGCAATCATCCATGTTGTCAAGCCGGCCGTAGATAAAGGTCCATCCTTGTGTGTTCCCATAGTTAGTCGGTCTAAAGGTACAAAGATTGGAGTGTGATTTTCGCTCGGAATTCAAATTAGGAAATTGAATTTTGCAAGACAAGGTAAATTTCCTATCTTGAACTTTGATATATTCACTTGCTTATTTTGTGATTTATTTGCATATCCTGAATATTGCATCGAAGTGGATATTTTTTCAAAATACAGGTTGATTAGGAAAATTTTCTTTCCTAATCCGCAACTTGTCACACGATCGAGAACGTCCACCTTTAAGATTATTGATGGAATACTCGATTAGGCAAGGATTTGAATTCAATCGTTAATCGTATGATTACGAATTAAAGATTGACTCAAATATTCACGAAATATTTCAAAACTTGATTGATATATCCACTTTCTTGATTGGCATTGATTGGCATATTTACTTTCCTATTTTCACTTGAATTGTTTGATTGTCATATTTTTTTTAGAATAAGTCCGTCGCATGATGTAATCTTGAAAATTCTAAAAAAATTGCATTCATTCACTTTGCATATCTGAAAATTGCATCTTTAAAAAAATAACATCATGTAGATACTGCATATCTAATTTTTTATTTAGGTAAGATTGCATACTAGAATAGAAATTACATGTTTAAATAGAATCTTATGTTTAAAATAATATATCTTCAATATATTAGGGTTTAGGTCAATATAAACTCTAAAATATGCAAGATAAAAATTATTTTGGCATAGTTCTATTTTAGGAAATAAATCCATCCGAAAATAAATAATTCATCTTTGCCACGTCATCTTGCCATGTCATCCATGCCACGTCATACACACCACGTCGTTCATCTTTGCTATGCCATCTCATACCATGTCATATAGGTTGCATGTTAGTTTGCATTGCATGTAAAATTGTATTCTCAGGTTAATTTAATTGATTCCAACATCACGTAATTAATTTAATTAAACTATGAGCATATATTTATACATTAGTTTAAAGTTGCATGTGTAGAACTTTAATTAATTCATATATCACGAAGTTAATTTTCATGTGCATGTCATCTTTTGTATCTCATCTAGTTTAGTCTTGCATTTAATTCATAACATTGCATTGCATATAGTATAGTTTTTCATGCATTCATATAAAAAAAATCAAAAAGTGAAAACAATAATTTTGTGGCGCATGCTCTCTTGATTATATTGACTTCCGGATGTTCATTAATTGATTGTGCACCCGCATGATAACCTTTGTTAGTGACTTAGGTAAAAATCAATTAATGTCGCCTTCTTAAATGATTTTTCATGAAATAAAATGGTACCGAAAGGGCGTTAGAGTAATCAGGCGTAATCAAGTCCCCGAACTCTTAATCTACGGTTCGTAGGAATAAAATAGTTCTCCTGCTATTTTATTTAGGTTTTTAATCGACCTACCATAAATGATTAGTGGCGGCTCCAAAATTAAAATACATTGCATGTTAATCAATTGAACCTTAAGTTGCGATTTGGCATGGACTTGGGAGAGTCCGAGTTAGGTTAGTTAAATAATTAACCCGATAATCCATTAGCCTGGAAATTTTTCTGAATTTTTAGGTTGCGACAGCATGGCGACTCAGCTGGGGATTATGAGCAACTTGAGTTTCTCGAAAAAAATTTGATTAATTAATCACTTTAATTTTCAAAAAAATTAAAAGGAACCTTAGTGGACTTAGGCCGATAATTTCATGGAAAATCGCATTTTTGTTTGGCGCTTGGACTCCAGGTAAGTCCCTAACCATGTGTTAAATGGTTTTGCAGATGGGAGTTAAAAGGGGTGAAGTGTTTGGCTAACCTCTTGTTTTGCAGATTTTGGTATTTGGAATTTCTTTGTTTAATTATGCACTTTTTGAAGCGGTGATTGGATTTAATTGTTGTGCATGATTAATTTCTTTAGCACTACACCACACGCTACTCGTGGTCGAACCCGGGCCACTAGTTTTAGGATGGTATCGAGATTGGATCATAACATTCTCCGTGAGATCACGGTTGAAAGTTAGTCCGAATTCGATCCCGATTCTCTCTTCAAAAATGAGTTTCAAAAGTTAGAACCCACGCTCGGTAAGATTACCAAAGTGGGGTTACAATTTTTAACTCGAGAAGCCGAAGTTGAAATGACCCGGCTAATCCTGGTTATATCGTGGGATCACGATTAATCTTGATTATGTGCGCGAGATTGTCGCCTTGCCGTAAATCTTTCCCTTCATTTTTCCAGCCTTTAGGATAGTTAGAACGAGTTTAACTCACAACTCATGTGTATGTCTTTGTGATTGACATTTTCTCCCTAAAGGTGGTAATTTCTTGAACTTATCTTTTTTTTCCTTATTTTATTTTGGGTCAGTCCATGATTTAGGTTGATTTATTCAATATTTTGTATGGATCATTGGAGTATTCTTGATGCTGTTTATATTGATCTATTGGTCTTCCTTAAAAAATTTTGTCATTTGAATTGTCTCACAAAGTCTTCATGAAAAACATTTCCAAGATTCTAATCTATCATCTCAAAAATTTTTGAATCAATGCATTTTTTTACGAGAACAAATCAATCTGGATTTCAATAATTTTGGACGAAACTGAGAATTTTCTGAAATGGAGCATTGGTGTCGTATTTACACTTTCACCTTGCTCACCCGTTGCACTCAAATGGAAAGAGTCTAGGCACATGCCATGGATCGACCTATTATTCTCATCAGGTGTACTTATTCATGTTTTTGCCATCCAACTAGGGATTTAGGTTGTTACGGATCCACCACGAGAACCCTACGGCACACGGTCTAGGACAAGGAAGATGGGCGACAAAGTTGAAATTGCGGCGCTTGTTGAAGAAAAGGTGAAGGAGCAAATTAAAGGACTGATTGAACAAATGTCCATGCCGATGGACATGTTCAAAGCCCAACAGCAGCAACAATCCGGTTCAAGTTCCCAACTGGAGATGGTTCCGCCGGTGCGTCAAGGCCTTCGTTCTGATAAAGCCATGGATGTGGATACTAACGGGACGTTACCCTTCGAGGATTTCATCATGATTGGAACTAATGCCGTTGCACCTAACGTGACCATACCCCCCGTGATCAATACTTCCCAGATTAATCCTATGGCTGAACCATCAAATGATGAAAGTGCAAAGCTATTGGCCAAGCTTGATCAGAGGCTTCGCGAGGTAGAGGGCTCGCACCATCCGCCTCCCATTGACTTCTCTATTTATGTCAAGGTGCTAGTGCCGAAAAAGTTTAAAATGCGGGATTTTGAGAAGTATGAGGGTACCTCCAACCCTATTCAACATATTCGGATGTACCGATCATTGATGTATAAGTACATATCTAATGGCCCCTTCATGGTCTAAACTTTTCAAGCCAGTCTCAAGGATGCAGCAATGAGATGGTACATTGTCTTTAAAATTAACCGGATGGAGAGTGGGGAAGAGGCGGCCAATGCTTTTGTCAAGCATTTCGGATTCAACTTGGATATTATTGTTTCCGGGGAAGACCTTGAGCAAGCCGAGATGAAAAAAGGAGAGAACCTCAAGCAGTATGCTACCGGATGGAGGAATATCGCATCTCAAGCGAGGCCCGAGCCTCCCGAGCGTGAGCTAATGAGGCTATTTGTGTCTACTCTTCCCCAGTCTATGAGATCGCGATTGGTAGGAACCGCAGCCCAATCTTTCGGTTAGCTCGTTATAATGGGTGAAGATATTGAGATTGCCATGAAGAAGGGATGGCTCGGTGATAGCAGTTCAGCAAGTAAGTGTCCTTCGGGAAAGAAAGAGTCGACAACCGAGGTGAACATGGTCTATGGACAAAAAACTACGGCTCAGAATCCTGGAAAGCGGTTTGCCGTTCAACAACGAGCCGGCTGCGGTCAACAAAATCAGCGGACTTATCAACGTAAGCCCCGGCAATATACTCCTCTTCCTGGAACAGTGTCACGTGTTTTTATTGTATTACAAAAAAAGGGGTTGTTGACATCAGAACCACAACGACCCAATCATGCATCCTTCCGCAACTATGACCCATCTAAGAAGTGTGACTACCATAGGGGAGAACCTGGTCATTCAAGCGATGAGTGTGGGGTGCTCAAAAATCGAATCCAAGATCCGTTAGACACAAGGGCATTTGTACTCTAGCCGACCGGACAGCCAAACGTTCGTAGTAATCCGCTACCCGATCACGGGGGCAATTAATCTTTCTTTTGGGGAAGCTTACAAAGACCTAAATTAGTAACTTATTTATTTTTATGCAATCCCCTGTGTGGGGTATTTCTTGCTTTTTAGGTGTTTAGGTTGCACTTTCATTTCCTAGGTTGATTGTCAAAGTGAAATTCCTCACCGTCGAGGATTTTTCTGCATTTTGAATTCAATAAGATGTAATTTGTTGAGTTATCAATAAAATTACAGATGTTTTTCATTATATTTTGAATCTTGTCGAAGTATCTCAAACTAACCCGATGACGATAACCAACGATAAAAAAATATGTTATCTATGGTAAGCACCGAGGGTTGGGCTTCTCCAAGATATCTCGTCCCGAAGGTTTCTAAAATCAAAATTTTTTGTAAAATGTTCGAAATAATGTTGTGTGCTTAACCCTGTTTATCTATTTGACTCATTTATTAGATGTTTCAGGAATTTCCAAGGGGCGGGCAGCAAATCGTGTATCGGGCCATTAGACAGTCGAAGCTTAATCATTGGGCCATGTCCCAACATACATCCTAATCTTCGGAGGAACGTATCTCTCACCAAGTTTGATCATTCCTAAAAAAATAATGTCCGATTTTCCTCCTGGCGGGATCAACGGAAGAAGCAGTTATCATGAACTCCCAACTTGAGGCACATCCGGAGGCACTTCCAATCCCCCTTCATGGCAATGCCACGATCATTGGACATGATCCATTCCGATAGAAAATGGGGCAAATCGACATCAAACTCTGACTTGGGAAGGGAAGTACCTCTTTCTCTATCCTATGTTATTCTCAATGTGACACTCTTTTTCCTCCTTGCGGGAGCACATGATAAACATATGGTCATCTCCGAACAGCTAGAGCATCTCAAGTCCTCGATTGACTGATCTCATGTGCATTTCTATCTCCCCAATCCTTGAGATTTCTTTCACATCTGAATATACTTGATTCGCACCTTTTTTTTATTGTGAATAATTAAATCAAATTGAATTTCATGAATTTCATTTCATCAAATTTTTGTCTATATTGCAAATCTTCATTGGGAGATAATTTAAATTAAGCAATCTTTATGGTCCAAATGATCATATTGAATGAGAAAATCTCGGGATGACGAAAGGCAAGCCATTTCCATACACGTTTTTCATTTCTAATCCCCGGTGAGCTGAGTGAGAATTTCCATGCTCATAAGGTAAAGGGTTATCTCGCGAGAAGTATGACAACCAAGATGATAAGAGGCATATATTTCCTCTATCCAAACACTACAGGTTGCCCTTTGCTAAACCCCTTTTGAACTGCAAATCCATTTCTTAGCCCCGTCAGGAACAACCCCACACTGGGGCAATTCTCGGTTCAAAGAATGGTTAAAATTTTCTTGCTTTCACTTGTATCAATCTTCAAGTGTATTTATTGCATACGAGTTACGTATTAGCTCAAGTACCCTAGAAATGACGAAGAGCATTTCTTTTCTACACCATATACATTTATCCCTTACTTAAACCAACTTGAGTGGCGGATTCATTTCTCATCACCCAATCGATGATCACTCTTGTGATGAAAAGGAAAATGAGAATCTTAAAGTATCTAGCAAGTGAGGAGCAAGGTGCCTTGGAGTAAGATGAAGTTTGAAAGTTCCATCACGAAATGTGCAGAAGATTCAAATGAGATCCTCTTTTCCTCCCGAGAAGAAACTCTCGAAAAAAAAAAAAGAGAAAAAAGAAAACAGGAGTAGGGAGTAAGAAAAGCAAAGGCTCACCATGCAGAAAATTTGGGGCATCCAAAAATTCAATGCACCCAAAAGGAAGGAAAAACAAGTGTAGCCCAAAAAGAAAAGGACCCACCCCTGTTAAAAAAAAAAAAAAAGAAACTTTGGATGGAAGGAGATCTCAACTGGATCGGCTCACAGTATGTTCCTCATGGATAGTCATTTTTGAAGCGGATCAAGAGAAATTGCTCGCTTGGAGCGACATCCACGCTTAAAAGCGACAAGGATGGATGATCACCGATCTCATCTTCACACACCTCTTTTGTTATAAATAGGCCTTTTATTTCTAAGCCTACCCCGAACCTACGTTACAACCCTTACCGAAGTCTCTTCAGATTAGGGCACTCGGGCTAACATAGGATTTCAAATGCTTATAAATATCGCTCGAAGAAGTGAGAGCAAGATCATTTTTATCTTATTTTGCGGGGTTCCCGACTTGTAAACCCAATGCAGGTGATAAAGATTTCATTTCATGGCCTAATGACTCATATGAGTCCCCTTTGAAAAAAAAAAACCTCTAACCAAGCCCGAATTACGGTCCTTATAAAAGACCTCACGGATTGGTATAGTCATACTGATTGCAAGAATACCTGGGCCCTTGTCAAGTGTGATGATGGGAAAATTTTGAGTGATTCTTGTATCGGCATCAATGGTCGGGTCAAATAGCCTTTTCAAAGAGAGTGAGTGAAAGTCTTTTTTGACTGAAAGTTTCTCATTCGACATGATCGAAATTGTCAAAAGGATTGGATAGATTCCCGTATTGACGAATTTCCCAGTAACGCTGTGTAATATAGGCAAAATTCACAATCTTTGATGTTGCATTAGCATTCATTCTACTCATGCATATGTTATTCCAAATCTTGCCTCTGGTGAAAAGACAAGTATACCACTGTTAGCCTACCACTCTTCTTGAGACAACTTGACTCTTGAACCAGGTACATTTCCTTTCTCATGTAACATTTGAATTTGATACATTTCGTTGTTATAATTTGACATTTGTTTCAGATATAACATGAATTTTCAGTCGTTACCTTACGCCTGTTTCGGGTGTAACAAAACTTTAGGATCATCCCGACACTTGAATCGGGTAGTTCCCTTCGTTATTACCTGACGTTTTTTTCGGGAATAACAAATTTCAAACATTACTCGACACTTGAATCAAGTATGTTTCCCAGTTATAGCTTGACACTTGAATCGAGCGTGACAAATCTCAAGCATTTCCTAACACTTGAATTAGGTATGTTTCTCAGTCATTACCCGATACTTGAATTGGGTGTGACGAATCTCGGAGTAGCCCGACACTTGAATTGGGTTATTCTCTCACGATGACCCATTAAATTGGAGGTGGTCCCAAGAGACATTTTTACCAACTGATAGTGACTCATTGAAACGGAGGAGTCCTAAGATATTTTACCAACTCGCGGTGACCCATTAAAACGGAGGTGGTCCTGAGAGATATTTTATCACTCATAGTGGCTCATTGAAACGGAGGAGTCACGAGAGATATTTTTACCGACTCATGATGACCCGCTAAAACGGAGGTGGTCTCAAGAGGCATTTTCAGTTGATACGTGACCCGCTAAAATGAAGGAGGTCTCGAGAAGCATTTTACCGATTCATGGTGGCTCACTAAAACGAAGGCAGCCCCAAGAGACAAAATGGTGCAGCTTCAACCATAACTCAAGCACATTTCTTCATTTCGGATCTTGCGCTATCTCGCACTAGAGGAAAACCTCTAATAATGGATAACGCCCCAATACCTCGAGATCCTCTTGTGATCTTGGTCCTATCAAATCACAACGATGTAGCTCTTGTGGTCTTGATATGCCTTCTTTCGATTCACAATGACATAGCTCTTGTGATCTCAAAGCACATTTCAACTATACATATATCTTGCGCCGTCTCGCATCATAATGAAACTTTTGGTAACGGATGGGCTCGATACCTTGAAATCCTCGCTTCTCCAAGAGAGCTTGGAGATCAAGGGAATCATTAGCATTATGAGATATATGGAAAGACAGGTATTCTCGTATGCAATCCGTGTGCAGGTTTCTCTAATATGGAAAAAAGAGAAGTCTTGGCACACGTTTTCTATAGTCCCGCATATCATGCATCACTTCCTTTGCATTAGAAAATGCGATTAAAACTCCCACAAAAAAAAGATTCCATTGTCAAAATTTAGGTTTCAATTTTGTCTTTGAGCAAAACCTTTGCGAGCCTCCACTCAAAGAGGGGCAATTATTGACACCTAAATTTTGAATATTTTTTTATGCACAAAAAAATAGAACTAATTTTAGTTCTAATAAAAAAAAATCATCTTTAGCATATTTAATTTTCACTCATGCATTGCATCTTGCATTGGACGGCAGAGGCACTAAGAAAAATTCCATTAGAGAGCTCGGGTAAGAAACACACGAGCGACAAAAGGGCGAGAGTTGTGGATTCAAAGCCTCCTTTGAAAGAGTTTGCCCAAGTTCCTTTCGACGGATTCCTTTTCAGTTACAGCCATCATCTCATCCCTTCTCGACGATCTTCCCTGGTGGTCTTGACATCTTAATCGTGGGACCAATCCAACCACGAGTCTTAAAGTTAACGTTCCCGCTGTCCTGGAGAAGACAAAACCGTGAATAGAAGCCATTGTTTTTGCCCAATATTGCTACCGCACCTTCCCGATCTTGCCATTGCCAAAGGTTTGATGTTGCTCGAGAATTTTTCTGCTATTGATCGTGTCTTCTAGTGCTGTTTTTGCAAGTGATCCGTTGGTGCCCACCATTATCCAAGACGCCAAAATATTGTTGTGGCTTCAATTCAATTTTGGAGCCCCCATACTACCTACTGGACTTATTGGTCACCACTGCCTTTACATGCTATTTGAGTTATCGATCTTGCAGCAATCATCCATGTTGTCAAGCCGGCCGTAGATCAAGGTCCAGCCTTGCGTGTTCCCATAGTTAACCGGTCTAAAGGTACAAAGATTGGAGTGTGATTTTCGCGCGGAATTCAAATTAGGAAATTGAATTTTGCAAGACAAGGTAAATTTCCTATCTTGAACTTTGATATATTCACTTGCTTATTTTGTGATTTATTTGCATATCCTGAATATTGCATCGAAGTGGATATTTTTTTAAAATACAGGTTGATTAGGAAAATTTTCTTTCCTAATCCGCAACTTGTCACACGATCGAGAACGTCCACCTTTAAGATTATTGATGGAATACTCGATTAAGCAAGGATTTGAATTCAATCGTTAATCGTAGGATTAGGAATTAAAGATTGACTCAAATATTCACGAAATATTTCAAAACTTGATTGATATATCCACTTTCTTGATTGGCATTGATTGGCATATTTACTTTCCTATTTTCACTTGAATTGTTTGATTGTCATATTTTTTTTAGAATAAGTCCGTCGCATGATGTAATCTTGAAAATTCTAAAAAAATTGCATTCATTCACTTTGCATATCTGAAAATTGCATCTTTAAAAAAATAACATCATGTAGATACTGCATATCTAATTTTTTATTTAGGTAAGATTGCATACTAGAATAGAAACTACATGTTTAAATAGAGTCTTATGTTTAAAATAATATATCTTCAATATATTAGGGTTTAGGTCAATATAAACTCTAAAATATGCAAGATAAAAATTATTTTGGCATAGTTCTATTTTAGGAAATAAATCCATCCGAAAATAAATAATTCATCTTTGCCACGTCATCTTGCCATGTCATCCATGCCACGTCATACACGCCACGTCATTCATCTTTGCTATGCCATCTCATACCATGTCATATAGGTTGCATGTTAGTTTGCATTGCATGTAAAATTGTATTCTTAGGTTAATTTAATTGATTCCAACATCACGTAATCAATTTAATTAAACTATGAGCATATATTTATACATTAGTTTAAAGTTGCATGTGTAGAACTTCAATTAATTCATATATCACGAAGTTAATTTTCATGTGCATGTCATCTTTTGTATCTCATCTAGTTTAGTCTTGCATTTAATTCATAACATTGCATTGCATATAGTATAGTTTTTCATGCATTCATATAAAAAAAATCAAAAAGTGAAAACAATAATTTTGTGGCGCATGCTCTCTTGATTATATTGACTTCTGGATGTTCATTAATTGATTGTGCACCCGCATGATAACCTTTGTTAGTGACTTAGGTAAAAATCAATTAATGTTGCCTTCTTAAATGATTTTTCATGAAATAAAATGGTACCGAAAGGGCGTTAGAGTAATCTGACGTAATCAAGTCCCCGAACTCTTAATCTCTGGTTCGTAGGAATAAAATAGTTCTTCCGCTATTTTATTTAGGTTTCTAATCGACCTACTATAAATGATTAGTGGCGGCTCCAAAATTAAAATACATTGCATGTTAATCAATTGAACCTTAAGTTGCAATTTGGTATGGACTTGGGAGAGTCCGAGCTGGCGATAAGTACACAAGACGTGTACTAACACATTAGAACATCTAAGAGAATTGATTATCTTGATCAATCTCAAAATCCTACAAGCCATGAGTGACATCTAGCAATATGTCATGGCTACCCGGATAGTGTGAAAGCTATAAGAACATAATCAACATGTCGCCTTTGGCTACGGTGTAATTCAATCCATCTATCTTACTATATCCCAATCGAATAAAGACCATGAAATATTCGTCAAGCCACCAATTCGATCATATGTACAAATCTAATTCGATATGCATTTATATGAGACATAAATATTTCAATCTCAATTACAAGCTCGATCGAGGATTTCAATGCATTGTCATTGTTAGATCACATAGGATAGTAACAAGGAGACAGATTCCATTTTGTACACACGTGTGCTTCGTATGTGCATGAACTATGACCATCAAGTACAGAGACGGATCGACGAACCGCCAATATGCGCCCTTGTGAACCATAGCCATCCAACACACAAGTCAACACTGTATCTTAAGTTTAAGGATTGTCTACATAAAACCAAAGCATGAACGATTAGATATTAACCATGCTAAAAGCTTCCATGTTGCTAACCATTCAAAGCATGTCACATTCAGTGAACTTTTCTAGTACAAGCACTTGTATTCTAACTCGGGCATCGCAATACCCAATGACTTGTGACTCATCATTCCCTTAAGTATCAAATACTTAATGGTGAAGTTAAGAACACATCGATCTCAACAGGATCATTGATATCCATTCACCGATCCATCGGCCGATAACAGTTTAAATATTCGCTCTAGGCGTGAACCCGTCACACGTATTCTCAACAACTCAAGAATAGTCCAGTCACAACCGATCTTATGGAATTTATTCATATATTTAAATAATTGGACAAATGAATAAATAAATCTTTGCCATTAATTAAATAAGAAATTGAAAATACAATAAAAATCCCTAATATGTAACTATTACATAGTTATTTTAGGGCATATATCTGATAGCATTGTGATCTAACTCTCGTTCCGCCATTTCACCTACGACCCTAATGAAGCAGTACCAGGCAGCCAATGATATTCCAAATCATTAACTGATCAGAAAGCACAAGGATTCCCAATCTCAGCCCAAGACCGTGGAATCTCACTGTATCTGTACCGATCCTGTAGACGATTTGATCCGAGTACGTGGTCTTGCTGAGGATTGGAGGACAACAACTAACTGGATGTCTTCATCATATAGATGGCAAAGTGCGGCGTCAACCAACAGTAGTCCACATATCTTTTCAAAAGTTTTATGCAAGCTTGCTAGCGCACCTCTTTTCGAATGTTTTCTACCTCGTCACGTGGTCGAACTATTGTGCCATGAGCGATTAACCAACATGTTAAATTAGATATCGTCCCATTCTGCTCAGTATCCTCGAGAACATCAGATGCACTCTGGTCTGCTGATAACATAGGAAAGCACGAAGAGAAAGAGTATTTCTGCTAGCTAATCTTTCCACATGTAACCATTATGTTTGAGAACAATCCAACATCAGAACTGGTTATCCGTTCTACTTAGAAACAGCGCCGTTACAGATGCCGTGTCCAGTGAATTACGTAGCTCTACAACGCCTCGGCCTGTGTACTTAACAAGGACAAACAATCCACTACTGCCAATCCAGAACAATCGGTGGATTTCCTCCCATCCCAGTTGCAAATAAGAAGCTTGAAAGAACAACAGAAAGGGAAATATAGATGATGGGACAAGTCACACAATTCATGCATTAAATTTCAGGCCCCTACCAACCTAGTTAGATTTTCATTATTTTAATTTCTTGTGGTAATCTCTCTCCATTAATGTTCCCTTTTTTAAATTCTTCGTTCCGTTTCGCTCAAATAGTTTTCTTTGGGGTGAGGGTAGACGGGCACCCAACGAGCAACGGTCGTCCTTATGATAATGACACATAGAAGTTGAGCGAACAAATTGTATGCGAATGGATTGGGTATTCTTCCCTTCTTTTTAGATGCTTTTATGCTTTGTTTGGTGAATCATGTGAGTGGAATATAAATTATTGTGTTTGGTTGTAGGGCTGGCAATGTTTGACATGAACTTAAGATATATAATTTTCATAGTATTAATTAATGAAAATACATAGTGTTTTTCAGTGATCACTTAGACAAAATTACAAAATCTGATTACGACATGTGAATACGAATTGTCGGCCCTATTTGGATGTAAGAACAAATGTTGTGGGAATTAAATTGAGCGATAATTTATTGATAAATTCAATTTACATCTAAATTCAGTTAATATAGGCGTACCGGAATAACATTATTAGAATTAGAGTTGAATGGTGCATTAAAATTAATATTCCCTAATTATAATATCCAAATCATTAATTATTTGATGTCGATTTTTTTTTCCATGAAACGAGGAATGGAATCATGAAAAGTGGAGGAAGGTGTCCGGTCTATCTTTTGAGTTTTGAGGAATCGAAGACATGTTAGCCCAACAACCTTAGCCATGAAGCTCGCATGACAATCTTCTTCTCCAACTCAAGCCCTATCCCTCAAGAATCCATTGACAAGAACGAAAACCCACGTCGGGAAAGAGGGGAGACAGCGATTTCAGGCGAACTTGCATCCCCCGATTTGGAGCCCTGACCACTGCGCCCACCGCCCGCCACCGGCGGTGATCTTCGCCGGCACCTCCAACACCATCAAGGTCTACGGAGATAGGTAAATTCATTGTCCCTGTAATCTGCGAAGGTGGGTCATGATTTGTTTGGTTGGAGTCTTTCAGTGCTGACAAGTAGTTGGACTTGATGATTCTTTCAAATCATTTTCATTGTCCCTGTAGTCTAATTGAATGCACTTCTCAATTAGTTGATTGAGTACGTCTTTCGGTTGAATGCGTTTGTTTCGTTCCCTCTGAAATTGGACCCTGCTTGTACGGTTGCGAACTCTGTAATTCACGAGGGAATTGTAAATGCAGAGCAGAGTAGGGGATTAGGCGCTCTGTCACGATGGACAACATCGTAGATTCCTTGAGCAATGCGTACCAGGAGTTCGTCGCAGCTGCGGCGAGTGTTCTCGAGGCCAGGGAAGCGTCCGGGGCCCGGAAAATAGCTGCCATCGATGCTACCCTGGAGAACTTCAAGCAGCACTGGGAATTGTTCCGGGTGGCGTGCGATCAGGCAGAAGAGTTTGTGGAGTCGGTTAAGCAGAGGATCGGTTCGGAGTGCCTGGTGGATGAGGCAAGCGGCCCTTCAGCGGGAAAGCCTGGGCAGGCTGCAGCACCCGGCCTGCCCCCCATAAGTGCAGTTAGGTTGGAGCAGATGAGTAAAGCGGTGCGGTGGCTTGTCTTCGAGCTCCAAAATGGTACTGGCACCGCCGGCGGAGCGGCACATACGCATTCCACACCTTTCGATGCTCGATTCTCCGAAGATGCAGCTCAGTAGGTAACTCCTTGTTTGATACTTTTCCTGATAGAGTTGAGCAGGTTGATTCACATCTTATTTAGGATTAACAGATTGTAAACCGTTGTTGTAGTTTGAGGTCAAAGGCCTGTTTGGTGCCGTGTCTATATATTTTCGCTCCCTGGTCTTCAACAAAGATGCATCTATGTCCGTCATACTTTCGTGCCGCGTGGAGCCTTTTTTTTTTTTTTTTTTCTGTTTTTTGTAAATTTTTAGTACACTTAGCTTCTCCATCTGAAGGGACATTTCTCTCGTTCTGCAATTTGATGCCTTTGAAATGGATGTATGTTTTTCTTACTTTTCTTATTGTAAGATGCGCGGCTGTAAACTATCTGTCCCAAGCACTTCTTTTTGTTTTTGTTTTTTTTTTTTTTTCCAGATGTGACTTAGTTTTCAATTGCCTATTCCTTGCAATTGAAAGGTCGTGTTGGTAGTTGGCACAGCCGGAATGCAAGTAGTAGTTGCGTTTTCTGCTAAAAGACTGATAAATTCTTAACTTGCTTCTGCTGTCAATATTCTACTGATCTGCAGCTTGGTGCCAGAGTTCATTGTTATTGCCTGGATGGGATACCTGGGAAGCACAACCAATAGATGATTTGGGTGATCGGGGCAGGGGTCGTTGGGTTGCCTCATGATCTCATCGTGTGCATCATCGTATTTACACCATCTGCCAGTGAAACTTTTATCAATATTTATGAATCGACATGGAACATTCTCTCACGAAGAAGACTTCGTAGCCAATGGCTGTTAACTTTAGCTGCAGTTCAGGTACAGGTGGTAATTGGTGCTAGTAAAAGCAGTGAGAAGGAAGTTAGATATCAGATCTAAGGGAATTGCTTCTTATTAAATTGGGGCCTTCGATAGGTTAATTTCTTGGTCCTTTGCTAGTTTGACATTAATTTTCTCAATTTTCTGTGTCAGATCAATTGTTCGGTGGAGTGACATCGTACTCTTTCTTGGATTTTGGTGTCACTTTGTGACAATTGGTTGACTACAGTGAACCATTTATTTTGCTTGCCATGCTTCAGTTTAACAAATGTCATTTACTGTTCTTGGTATTTGGAAAACTGGATTTGTCTCCACTCTGGCACTCTGCCTTGCTATATTTTGTTCTTTTGTGCTTCTAGATATGCTTCCAATCTTTGGTGGATGTACTCTTTTCTAGCAAAGGGTGCATCCATTCAAGTTTATGAACCTCTCGGTCCATTACCGTCAACTACGAGGTCTGGTGAGAAACAAGCATTAGGCATGCAGGGCACTGCACAAGCCATTGAGTATATTTGGACATCACCCATTTGCATTCCAAGTAGCGTCCTTATAATCTACCATGTCCTAACGCCTAGATGTTTCCACGAAATCCCTTAATGTTTGTTACATTCACAAATACTTAGGAGGGTGTTTCTCTATCTTCCTTTGGTAATTGGTTTTGAGTGCTTCAAACTAAGACAACTCTACTTTAATTAAGTTGTGTGGCTAGTTTTAAGTTTTGAGAGTAGTTGTTATGCTGCATAACAAAGAGGGGAACTATTACTCTCTGTAGCCAATATATTGTCATAGATTTGGCAACATTTCTCCAGCAGATGTTATGATTAGCCATGAGAGAATCTTTCAATTGGATTACCCCAAAACAAATGTGGTATATTGGGTTATCTGACACTGATATCTCCTTTTAAGTTTGGAGAAATATTCAAGGCGGCAGGAGGCTTCTATAATTCCCCGAGGAACCGTTTCCCTTGGGGGATCGGTTCTGTCCTCCAAGTTGAGGACCCGACAATTGACTTGGTGAAAACTTACTGGCAAGTTCTCTCCCTCACTAGCGGTGGTTTCGCTTCCATTATTGCCAACTTCGAAATGGAGCATAGGCTTCTGGAGCTGGTCGCAACTATCAATATCAGTGACCCTTCTTTTACCAGAACTCCTGAGTTCACCGCTTTTTGTACTGATTTCATGGTGCAACTAACGACTGGGATGGATAAGTATAAGTCCAGCCATGATTGTCTGAAGCATCTGACCGAAACCGGCAGGATGGCTGCCTACCGAGTCGAACTCTTGGACCATCAACAGGAGAAGCTCCGTCAACATTTCGAGCTGTATGAAGCTCTTCATATTGAAGACCACGGCATCCAGGGAGAAATTCAATCCATTGAAATTCAACTCGCAGAAGCTCAGCATCGGGGCAAGCTTCATCGGCTACGTATGACAGATATGAAGTCGGCGGTCAAGGTCGAAGAAGAAAAGCTGAAGGAAGCTTTCCAAGCTTCAAGGGACTATACTACCCAATATGCTCGGCATCAACCCCTCTGGAGGAAATGTTTTGGGGGACCTTGCCGAGCGCGAGGGATATTTCAAAATGGCTAGGCAATTCATAGAAGAATTTTTCATCTACCTTCTAGCCTTGTACTGTGGTTACCCCATGAATGAGATGACTTTTTATCCACGCACATTCTTTTCATAAAGATATCCCACGATTTAACTGAAGCAAATCCCCGACTAACAAGGGATTTCTCTGAGTATCTGAACTTACGAGACAGTGAGCTTAAACCTAGGCGGCAAGATCACGTCACGCCTTTCAAACATTCGACATATGGCAGTCCTCGCGGCACGAGATGTACCCACCCCATTTATTTCCAGACGGATGCTCTTCTCGCATCTATTTAAAGCGATTGTTTCTCACTGCAACCTCATTTCTTGCCTTTAGCTATCACCATCTTCATGGCTCCTCGTTCTAGATCTTCCAGCTCAAGATAATATCGCTCCGGTGCCTACACTGGAAAGTTCACTACCCTCACTCCTCTTCGATCCTTGCTCCTCGCTGTTAGTGACTACCTTGACGAGGAATTAGACAAGGCTGTCCTAGGGCCATATTTCAAAATTCTTCCACCCCCATCTTGTTTTGATGAGTGTTTTCCTCGGCCAATGGAAGAACGACTTCCCAGCCAAGGGGGTATCCTAATAGACCGTCAATGGTCTCCTGACGACATGCGCCTTGCTCACTTCCCCATTTTTGACGGAAGGTTCTACCACTGGTATCAGTGATGGGAACCCCAAAAGGAGCAACTACGGTGGAGGTCAAGTATTTCTCGAGCACTTGTGCTCTGCTATCGCTAAAGTCACGTTGACTGCAACATGATCGCTAGTCTGTGTGCATTTTGGCCACCATCCATTCATTGCTTTTTCATCCCTGTCGGGACTATATTGATGACCCTTTTAGACCTGTACTTTCTCCCTGGTCTTCCCCCGGATGAAGAGGTCCGAATGACTGGCGGTACTATCCCTCCATTTCTCAGTGAACTTCCTCTTGAGGATTTTGAGCCCGATCGTTTCCTTGACCTATTTGCTCAAACCATAGGGGAAGTCACCAACGAGAAGCATATCATCTTTCTTCTTTACTGGCTCTTTCAGTATGTATTTTGCCACCCATTTTCGTACATTTCTCTGGAATTCAGCCATTATCATCTCTCATTCGGCATCAACTTTGCCCTTAGCCAAACAATGCTAGCTGCCCTTTACAGTGGCATCACTAATTTCCAAACTTCTTTAGTAGCTGAGCACCCGGATCCTTTTCTAGGTCAACTTTGGATACTCCAAGGTTGGATCCAACTTTATTTCCTGATTCTTTTTGAACGGGTCAGTAACATTCCAATTCAGTGGCAAAACATTCGTGCAGGATCCCCGCCTTCATTCGGTATGGTCGTTAATTTTCTGCTGTCGCAAACTTCAAGTGCCTGAAGGAACAAGTTCATTTTGTCATTTTCTTCGGCACCTGCTCACTGTGATCATGGTGTATCGTGATTTCTGTCCAATATTTTCAAATCATTTTCACCCTGATCATCACGACATCTCGACCGACGACGGTTTCTGGGACTGCATTCTCGGTACAGCTGACCTTTGCCTCGATTTCCCAAACTAGGAACACTTTCAACCTGGATTTGAAGTGTAACACCCCTAACATTGCACAAAGCAGTTCGATTAATGCAGGGCATACTAATGCCTTGTATTGTCTCTCTTGCCTTTCCTTTCCCAGCAGTTCGATACCATTACACTCGTGAAGTTTTTCGCTGCTAGCGAGAGATTGAAGAGTTCTTTGTCAACCGATGCGTGCACTTTTGGCCATGCTGTCCATCCTGACAACACTTTGGCTTTCGCCTAATGGTGGGGCTCTTATGGCATGGCATTACTCCCTTAACATGCGGACATGATAATGCAAAGGGTGGCAGCCAACTCCTCCTTTTCTGACAAACCGGGATTCCAAGGAAACTTTACCTGTAACCTGATATCTGGCCAAGGTATGTGTTATCCATTTTGTCTTATTCTTTGAGGCTCAAAGCTCGCTATATTCACTTGCACTTGTTCCATACAGCAAGCAATTCGTGACCCAAACACAACCGACATCCAGCAGCAGGTCAAGGCGCTCTCTCCGATTAAGCTTGATACGACTGGGGCGTTTAACCTCACCCCGACCAATCCAGACCTTCCTCCAATCCCGACGATGAGCAAACTTCACCCGCGGTTCCTACCCATTTAGACAATTGAAGGAAACTGATGAGCATGTTGTCTCTGGGGCTTTCATGCATAGCGTCCCAATCAAATGTTTTCGGTCAGTTCAAATTCCTACTTGAAACTATGAACCTGCTAACCGGCACTATCCCTTGTCGTGCTTTCTAGCTCGCGTTTAGGGACTTTTCCCTTTCCTTTGCTCACAATCTCTTATGGTTCAGGAACAACCAAGTCAGTATAGCAGCAAAAAGGGATGCAACTATAGTTTTGGGATCAAGATTCAATCAACTACGTGTTGACCAATAAAGACACGCTGCCCTTCTCAGGGATGTCAATTTCTCACTCTCCTCATGCCTGAAGCTCAAAGACAAATTGAACTTGCCGAAGCCACAGTTAATCTAGACATTGAGTTAATTCGCCAGCAGCAAAATATTGTACAAGACCTTACCCGGGACTGTGGGGAGTCTTTGCCCGTTACCCGTAGGGAAGTTGCACAGCAATCTCTTTACTTTGATGTAAACTCATGTCTAGAGTCTAGGTTTAAGACCTTTGTTTTAATCTTGGAGCAGCAATTCGATTTCCTGTAATTAATGGACTAAGTTTATGTTTATTCCATTTCATTCAACTCTTATCACTGAACATATAAACTATACTTCAAAGTTCAAACCTTCCAAGCGATTCTCGGTAGTTCTTAGTATAAATCAATCATACGGCGTCGCCTCAAAGTGGGCGAAAGGGCTGGTACCAACATCTTATTCACGCGTGAGTTCGGCTACGTGTGTGCCTAGTGGTGACCTTTCGCTCCCTGTAATACAAAGAGTCGCTATGGCCTAGTGGCATCCTATTCAATACTGTGCACCTACCTGTCTCCATGTGAAGTACATGCCAAAATGATGTATGCCACATAGCACGGAATTTGAAACGATTCAGCTCGCGCCGCTTGGATCTCTCCCGCGTGTCCTGCCATGATGGCGTTTTTCTCGGTAATTCAAAAAGCCGGCGGTTTTACCCACGACACATCGTATCAATCAACTCAACTTTTCATGGATCATCATTGTGACGTTTCCCTTATCTGTAACTTGCTATAAAAATCGAAACTAGGCGCAAAGCAATCAGCACTTTCACATCCTTAGTTTCAACTCCTCAGTCATTTGTCCTCCTACCCTCATCCATATTTTCTCGGCAGAAGCCTTGGCCTACTGGGAGAAAGTAACCTCCTTAGCCGAGGTTACGCTTATATTGCCCACGGATTTGGATCCCCTGTCATAGAGGGTTAATGGCAGGGGTGACATAGAATAAAATCCGGCCGTCCGTTTGAATTCGAAGGTTGAGATTCGTTCACGTCATCCGAAGAGGGGAGCTCAAATTTGAGCGCACGAAACCAGCATTTCTAAATAATAAATTAAAAAATCTAATTTCCTCTCTCCTAAAATCTTACATATCGACGCCAGCATCCTCTCTCGTTCCCTTTTACCTCTCTCAAACTTCCTCCATCCTCCTCCTTTTGCTCCAGTGACGCTTCTCTTCGACGCTCAGGTCCGCGGAACTCTCAAATTTCCTCCATCGTCCTCCTCCTTTTGCGCCGGTGGCGCTCCTCTTCGACGCCCGCATCCGCGGAACCGCCGTCGACTTTCCCGACACCAAATCCAGGGGCGCATCGGTGGCTTCGAAGCCGAGCACATATCCATCTCTCTAAAAAAGATTACGACTCCGTGTGGATCTCCTCGATTACAAGTTGGTGCTCGATCGACTCTTCTTTTCTTCAGATTTAGTTTCTATGATTTGGCATTCTTGAGAAGTTTTTAGGGTTTTTCGGTTTAGCTCATGTTGGTGAGTCTGGCCTTTGCTTTGCTCTGCATCTAAATGTCCGCCGAAGTCGAGGCTGGATTTTCGAGGATTGGCGCGGATGAGTTGTAGAAGCACCCGATTGGTGCGGTCTTTGTTGTTTTCCTTGGTGAAGAACAGAGAGGAGGAAAAAAATTATTGAGTGTTGTTAGAATCAGCACCGTTTGAAATCTTTAGTTGAATTATCGGGCCCTGTTTTTTTAGAGGCCTTTTATCATCGTTCTTACGAGGCGATTTTCGTTCTTGTGCTTATTTTGATTCATTCAGAAAGAAGGAAAAAAAAAAGGTACTTCTATGGCGGTGTATTATAAATTTAAGAGTGCAAGAGATTTCGATTCAATTCCTATGGACGGTCCATTTATATTAGTTGGTATTTTGAAAGAAAAATTTTTCGAACCAAAGCACTTGGGCGGGCAAGGTGATTTCGACCTTGTGGTAACTAATGCTCAAACTAATGAAGGTGGGTTTCTTGCTTCATGAATCAATTAAAATTTTTTAACAATTAAGGCTATCAAGTTTGGAGAGAGCTATCTAGTGGGGAGCTGTTTGTGTGGCCTTTTGAGTCTAATATTGGTGATGTTTATGCTGAACTTGTCGAGGCCGAAATGATTGTGAGTGAGGTATTCATAGCGTTAGGGCCTGGGTTTTGGCCTGAGGTAGCAATACCCGCCGATCCCGAGTCTTTTTGTCAAATGAACCGTGGTAGTGTTTGTGTAGTGAGTGCTAGCAAGTGATTTGCATGTTGTGATCTTTTTTTTTTGTTTTTTTCTTTGGGGGGGTGTTGAGGGAGGAGGAGTAGGGTACATTCTCCATGATTAACATCACCTAATTTGACATTTGAGGGGAAATTGAGCTCTCCGGAGAAGCTTTTAGAGGCCGACTCGATGATTAGTTAAGGCTGGGCCGAGGGAGGAGGAGGGTACTTTCTCCACGAGTCAATATCACCTAATTTGATATTTGAGCGTAAAAGAGCTCCAGGGAGAAGCTTTTGAAACATTCATGCTTATCTTAGCAAGCAATTTAAGTGCAAACCTCGGGAAGCAATACCACCATCAACTCCATTCCATTGATGTTTCTTTTCCATCATGCATATTTTATTCCCTGCAAGGAGTTGTTTTTTGAATTCGAGATCACCTTCACATACTCGTATATAAACACGTGTGGAATGGAGTTGATGATGGAGGAGGGCCTTATCCATATATATTCTCTCCGTTGCACTTTGATACTTTTAGGAATGCGGATGCTCGATTTATAAGTTCAAAGCTTGGTTGATTGCCAATCATTAGAAAATTTGTTGCTTCATCTATTGGTTGTCGCATTTTATTGGTTCCGTAACCTCTCAAATGGTTCAACGAACTTGCTAATCTCACTTGATTTTGTTCGGTGGATAATTTTTTAGGTTTGTCATCAAGGTGATTACTTTGATGTTCACAAGAATGCTTTGTAAATTGAATGCTAATGCCCCTTGGTGTTGTATGTCACTTCTCTATGCTATTTTAGGTATGTTGAAATGCCGAAGGAATACTATGTTGTTTTCAATGGCCGTAATATTGGCATATACAATAATTGGCCTCAAACTGAAGTTCAAGTAAGTGGTTTTAGTAAGGCTAATTACAAAGGATATAACAATTGGGAAGCCGCAAAACAGACGTACTTGAAATTTTTCAATATGAAGGAGTTGCCAACGACAATTCATTTACCTACACGATTTCCTCCCAATAATAAACATGTGAAGCAGGTATGTTAGTTCCTTACTTTTGTAATAAGACACTTTAATTTTCCAATGGTTTAGGGATATAACAATTATATGGTTTCTTGTTATGTCTAATCAAGACGATGATTGTCCCAGTGGTTGTAGCCGTATAATTAGAGATCCGGAAATGGAGTTGGAACAAACCCGATTTGAGCTGGAACAAACTCGAAGGGAGCTGGAACATAGCCAATGTTCGCATCGATTGACTATACAAGAATTGGAACATACTCAAGGTTCGCTTCAATTGACTATACGGGAGCTACTGAATGCAAGGGAGGTGAATGACAACTTCCGAGATATGATTAGTGGCTTCAGGAATGTTAACATCGATTAGAAATGCTTCTTGCATTATTGTTTTGTGGAAGATGTAGCTTGAACTTATAGGACGTGAAAAAGATGTTAGTATTTGCATTTATGCCTTTGTAATCACTCAAAAGTACATGCTACCTTGTTTCTGGAGATTTAGAGCTTCTTAATGAATGTTACTAAGTAAATGTGACTACCTTTTATATTTGGTCCTCTCTCTGTTAAAGATTCTTTGCATACGGCTTATACGCTCATAAAGAAGAATGACTGGTAATGTGGCGGATAGGTTTTCATGTTTTTGTCGCTGGGAATTGTTTGTGTTTTTTTTGCAGGGCAAAGAATGACTTAGTGTTTTTTTTTTCTTAATACAACCTACCCTTGTTGAAGTTTTTCCCTCTAAGTCGCAGACGTGTTTTTCTTTTTCATGTCCCCCATTCTATTTTTTTTTTACTTTTCTTTTGTGAAAAAAAAAAGGTTTTCGATTCTACGAAAAAAAGGGCTTCGCATTAGAAAAGTGCGAAACATGAATGAAAACCGAGGTCAGATACAAATTATATAAACGACGCAAGTTTGCACAAAGCGGATTACCTTTTTTTTTTACTTTTCTTTTTCATGTCCCCCTTTCCATTTTTTTTTTCTTTTCTTTTCATGTCCCCCTTTCCATTTTTTTTTCTTTTCTTTTATGAAAAAAAAAAGGTTTTCGATTCTACGAAAAAAAGGGCTTCGCATTAGAAAAGTGCGAAACATGAATGAAAACCGAGGTCAGACACAAATTATATAAACGACGCGAGTTTGCACAAAGCGGATTACCTTTTTTTTTTACTTTTCTTTTTCATGTTCCCGTTTCCATTTTTTTTTTTACTTTTCTTTTATGAAAAAAAAAAGTTTCCCATTCTACACTAAAAAGGGCTTCACATTAGAAAAGTGCGAAACATGAATGAAAAACCGAGGTCAGATACAAATTATATAAACCACATGAGTTCGCACAAAGCGGGTTACCTTTTTTTTTTACTTTTCTTTTTCATGTCCCCCTTTCTATTTTTTTTTCTTTTCTTTTATGAAAAAAAAAAAGGTTTTCCATTCTACGAAAAAAAGGGCTTCGCATTAGAAAAGTGCGAAACATGAATGAAAAACCGAGGTCAGATACAAATTATATAAAGGGTTAATACCATGGAAAACCCCAAACTGGTACACTTGTGACAAATTTACCCCAAATTATTTTTTTGACCACAAAAAACCCCAAACCGGTACACCCGTGACAAATTTACCCTAAACTAGTACACATGTGACAAATTTACCCTCCGTTAATTTTCATTAGATTTAACTATCAAATTGTTGATTTAGTGACATGTGATAGTTGATGGGTATACCAATATGGGGTTTTAACCCTCTATTTGTTACAGGTTTATCAATTTGAGATAGGCGATCTTCGGATCCGACAGGTACGGTCTCGTGGAAGGCAAAAGCATTAGAGACGAGATCTTCGAGCCATCGTCTTTCTTTGTAAGATCGAAGACTTGCTTTCCGTATCATTGTTACCAGGTTATCCCCATGGTCTCCTTGGTCAGGATCTTCGCCTCTGGCTACCCCTAAGGCTTACCTATTTATGTCAAATCGTGAACCTCCTTCCTTCAGTAGTCTCTTCTTGTACGATGACACCATCCATAGCGCACGGATGGGTGGAGCATCAAGGGTTGTGTCCTCCCATACCGTAGCGGACCAAAAGCCAAAACAAAGTGCCGATTTAATGGGGGGTGAATTTGTCACATGTGTACCGGTTTAGGGTATTTCGTGGTCAAAATAATTAGTTTAGGGTAAATTTGTCACAAATATACCAGTTTAGGGTTTTTGGTGGTAAAAAAAATAGTTTGGGGTAAATTTGTCACATATGTACCAGTTTGGGGTTTTTCTTGGTCAAAAAAATAGTTTGGGGTAAATTTGTCATAGGTGTACCGGTTTAGGGTTTTTCATGGTATTAACCCTTATATAAACCACATGGGTTCGCACAAAGTCGGAACAAAAAGTCATCTTTAAATCCAAAACACAAGAAACATATGAGCAACAAAAGCAGAAGAGAAACAAAAACAAAAAAAGAATAAGGGATCAAATGGTAGTGAATGGAAAACAAAAAACGCAACCGGGTCCCCCATTAAAAAAACATTGACTAACAATAAAACATCGAGTATTTTGTCAAGCATGAAACATTAGGAAGTAACAATACACAACTTAAAACATTAGAAGAGTTGAAAAGCTTCGGATCAACAGGAGGGAAGGATGTGGTTGGGGGAAGACTACCACAAAACCAAGCTTCGGATCAACGTTTCCCATTTTGACAGCTTCTCTACATCCATCAATCAAAGAGTTGAAAAGCTCGATCTATGCTTCAACCAAAGCTGCAGCAAATGATCCACGATCCTCCGAAGCAATAAAATTTATTTGATTATCATTTCCAAATTTCATCACCTACATAATCGGAGAAGCAACATGATGAACATACTTCCCACCTTCTACTAATATGGAAAAGAAAATCACATTTTTGTAAAAAGATTTTTGAAAGAGTATCTGTTTTTTAAATCATTTTCCAGCAAGCACCAGATTGAGTGATATCAAGTAACAACAAACATTATGTTAATAACCCAAATAATGATCAACAAAGACAATGAAGAGAAAGAAGCCTTTCGCTCACATTAATTGAATAGTTCTGCAGTCACAGAGATACCCATTCTTACAAATTTCAGCATCTTCCAACCACCAAACCTAAACAAGAAATAGCATGTCCCTTATGATTCTTAAGGAAAAAATAACCCAACTTGTAAAGATGTATCTGCCTTTGAAAAATTCTCCTGGAGATTTGCAAATAAAAGGTATAAGACATCCAAGGAAGGAATGTAACAGCACTAGCCCTCAAATCACCTAGCAACATAGAAAACTTCGTTTTCAAGCATTAACAATTTATTTGCAAGCCAATGCCAATAGTACCGCTACAGCCACCTTCTCCAATAAAACATTATGCAAGAATAGCCAAGTTACTTTGAACCGATGAAGATTTTTTAATTTCGTTTCCCTCAAAACTTTAGGAAGAAACCTCTCTAGCGGGGTATGATAATATGACATCAAACATTCCTTAGAATCTATGAAGTAGATGAACTCTCTGAGACAAACAACAATACCCGAAATCGTAGCATCTTTTTGAAATAGATGAACTTCAGATGGGGCCGTATGTTCTAAGTTCGAGGGGAGCTGGTGGGGTTGCATAACCAGGCTCGTAAGCCTAAACATGCACAATGAAATGTCCCGAGTGTTAATAAATATGAAAAAATCTGCCCCTTACAAAGTGAAAACCATTAATGCATACAACAAATCCAAAACTTTCGCAAATAGACATAACAAATCAGAAATTAGCATGCATGATAAAATGAACATAATAAGATGAACATAACTTATTGCAAATAGAATAGTGCATTACCCGTTACCAAGCGATGTTATCATGGAAGGCATATTGAAGTCTCGTGGTGCCTCAAACGTACTAAGTAGATTACTATAAAAACCCGGAGAGTTATTGTAACTTCCAAGAACTTGAGGTGCACAAGAAGCTTGCGAAGAAGCTTGAGGTGCGTCTCCTTGCTTCTTTCTTTTTCTTTTATTTTTCTCTAGACAGCTCTTATGTCGCTTTCCTCCTTTGCGTCCATCTTTCTTCTTGAGGCCCGTATATTTTGCAACAAGACTCATATCTTCACTTAAGCTTGCGAGATTTCTCTGAGATTCACCTCCAAGTGGCATTTCATCGAGAGATTTGTTAATGATCAAGATCATCTTCTTGATAAATTCATATCTCCGAATAGTTTGTGAGCCCTTGACTGCTATCTTCACAAACTCGGGACACACCTCTCTATATCTATCAAGAACATCCATGTCACCATTCCCCTAAACAAATATATAGAATTTTATTAGAAGTTACCAATAAATTAGAATACTAAATTGAGTACAAAAGAATATAACGATAATTTATACCCGAGTATCTAAACCATGCTTCTCGAGTATTCCATCTCTTGCTTCACGTGTCCATCTCTTCAAAAGGTAAGCACTAGGAATTAACTTTATGTCCAAGTTATCAAGCACCTTCAACGCATGGCAACATAATATCCCAACGGTCTCAAAATGATTACAAGCACAAGTTACCACTTCATTGCTTGGGCCGCCCGTGACCTTATACTCTGGATCATTTGTACCAAATGAACCAACAACATATTCCCGCAAGATACCCATCTCATTACGTTCCTTGATAACCAGGGATAAAGTTTTCATCCATTATGTCTGAAAATTTTCAAACATTGAAGGTGTATAGACCTTGCTTGCTTGCTGCAACATAGGTGATGTCCGACACAAAATTGTGGGCAATTTCTCTCTAGCATTAAACTCAGCCTATAACTCTTTGTACCGCTTATCACTCACAACCTTATCAAATCTCTTGAAAAATCCATTTAGATTTACATTACACGCAAGATAATCCTTCAAATCTCCATTCAAACTCTCACTCAATTGTGTACTACGTATCCCTAAAGTCACTGTAGATTTCATATGACATCTAGCCCACTTCTCTTTCAACCTATACAGATTTTGAAGCCAAGAATTATCAGTAGCTTCATATGTTGAAAGTAATGAATCCCAAGCCTCCTCAAATTTTTTCACTTCTACATATTCATAGACAAGCTTCTTTAAATCAGTCAAAAAATTAGATCCATTCCTCATTAAGTGACCAACATTTTTCATAGCATTTTGCATTAGATGCTATGTACACAATCTATGTCTTGTCTCGGGAATCACCTCTTCTAATGCCTTCGACATTGCTGCATCTTGATCAGTAAAAATTGTTGCAGGCCTCCTATATTTGTGTGCCCCCAAGAATGTCTTGAAAAGCCATTTGAATGAATCTGCGGTTTCATCATATAAAAGTGCAGCCCCAAAAATCACAAGCTCTCTATGGTGATTGAATCCAATAAATACACCGAGTGGCCTATACTCTTTGTTGGTGGAAAATGTTGTGTCAAAGGTCACAACATCACCAAAAAGGGCATAATCAATAACCATTCTAGAATCCGCCCAAAATATGTTTGTTATTTGCTCATTACTATCAAGTCGAACAGCATAAAAGAAAGATGTGTCTAAGATTTGTCGTTTTTCGAAATACTTTAACAAACATCCTGCGTCCCCAAACTCCATGTCTCTCCCTCATTTAGTGTGAAGATAGCTTTTCACATCAACCCTCGTGTAACCTACGTTTTCTCTTCCCCCAGACCGTACACTAGACAAGTCATGTCATTGTCTCTGTGTGAGGCTTGCATTGTTAGCCAACACAATTTGCTGAGCTTGGACGTCGCTTATTTGCCTATGTGATCGTATCAAGTGAGTACACTCTGCAAAGTGGAGTAGATGGGAATGCATTGGCTCAAAATCATACACAAAATATTTACCGCTCTCTCGAACTAATTTGATTCCCATTCGGGCATGACAGTCCATCCTCGTTTCGGGCCTAGGCTTTTTTACTAATTCCAGCCGTTTATCTTTTTGTCGATGTCCCTCTTTTGCACAACAAAAACGTGTAGAAGTTATGGAACCATCCTTCCCTTTGTTAGTAACTCTCCTACGTACACCAAAACCAATTTTTAATGCATAGATCTTCCAAAACTCCCATGCCTCATCTACATCAATAAATTCCATACCCATTTGTGGAGTTCAGTCATTACTACCGATAAAATCACACAAAAACATAGTGGACAAAGTGACGTCATTAGACAATAAACTTGAATAACAAACAATAAAACAGAAGAAAAACTAACATACTTTCATGAAGACATTACTTATCTTGTGCCATCATCATCCATTTGAGAGGGAGTCTCCATTTGAGGGATAATTTCGCTGCTAGTACTAAGCATGGTAGTTACTACTCCCTCCATATCCATTTGAGAGGGAGTCTTTCAATGCCGGTGTATGAAGGTAGTTTATCTTCAAACTAAGAAAAACGTCACTTATCATTAGAAGTTAATTTATCAAAGCTGCTAGAATGAGAGAGAAAAGCACAAGAGACAAATTCCAACCAATAAGTCGTTTGAGAAAAGCATCATTTCTCATTAAAAGCATCACTACTATAGGTATGCTGATCTAATCTCAGGAAAAGGTTGTAATGCTTATAAAGGGGAAAAAAATATATTATTCATTATCATGCTAAACTTCCCTTTACAATTGTCATTTATATATATATCAAAAGAAATGAAGGCCTACCCCTAAGGTACATTCTACCAAGACATTGTCCGAGGTAGGGTGTTATAATTTTTTACATTTTTTACATTTTAACGAACAACTACTGAGAGGATTCTTAAAATGCTTCTCTCAAACAAACTAACATAAAAACAAAACAAAGAAAAAGATGAAACGTCTTCTTTTCACCAAAAGAAAATTTGTTTTAAGAGGAGCATATAAGTAACAAATACTAATCACTAAACATTATATTACCTGGCCCAATTGCAATCACCCCAACTTTTAACCCACCAATAGCAGAGAGTATTGCATCGGGAAAAAACAAGAAAACTATGAGGACATGGCCTACAATGATGATGTAGACCTACAATTCCAAGTGAATAACTCACATGTATATTGAACATCCAAAAATACATTGCCTTAAAAGACATTTCAAATACACTGCATTTGGTTTCTAAGCCGGCGATTTAGCATTTGGTTTCTATGATTCAGCTTCTCCATAGAGCTCTTCGTCTATTTATGGCATCCCCGGACAAAGGTATGCACCGAGGATTTATGTCTACTTCATGTCTCATCCAACGCAGAATTTGAGAACTTCTTTTCGAGTTCATGATCTTTTTGCCCCCCTTCAATCATGTTTGAAATTTCCAGGGCACACAAGTACATCTACAGACTACTTCTTTCAGCCATACTTGGCCATCCATGAGAAGGTCATCAACCGTAACTTGCTGGAGCTGAAGGTGATGGCGAGGGATTATGCGATTTCGATGTGGCAAAAGGCAATGAGCTACGGTCGATAAATTTTTCTTTCAAAACACCAACCGATATAAATGGATCATCCATAGGAATTGAATCGAAATCTCTTGCACTCTTAAATTTATAATACACCGCCATAGAAGTATCTTTTTTTTTTACTTCTTTACGAATGAATCAAAATAAGCACAACAACGAAAATCGCCTCATAAGAACGATGATAAAAGGGCTCTAAAAAAAACAGGGCTCCGATAATTCAACTAAAGACTCAAAACAAGACGAGATAATTTTTTTCCTCCTCTTTGTTCTTCACCAAGGAAAACAACAAAGGTCACACCAATCGGGTGCTTCTACAGCTCATCCGCGCCAATCCTCAAAAATCCACCCTTGAGTTCGGCGGACATTTAGATGCAGAGCAAAGTCCCATACTCACCAACATGAGTTAAACCAAAAAATCCTAAAAACTTCTCAAGAATGCCGAATCATAGAAACGAAATCCGAAGAAAAGAAGAGGAGATCGATCGAGCACCAACCCGTAATCGAGGAGATCCACACGGAGTTGTAATCGGCGGAGAGAGAGATGGATATGTGCACGGGTTCGAAGCCACCGATGCGCACGGAGTCGTAATCTTTTTTAGAGAGATGGATATGTGCTCGGCTTCGAAGCCACCGACGCGCCCCCGGATTTGGTGTCGGGAAAGTCGACGGCGGTTCCGCGGATGCTGGGGTCGAAGAGGAGCGCCACCGGCGCAAAAGGAGGAGGACGATGGAGGAAATTTGAGAGTTCCGCGGACGCCGGCGTCGAAGAGAAGCGCCACCGGAGCAAAAGGAGGAGGATGGAGGAAGTTTGAGAGAGGTAAAAGGGAACGAGATAGGATGCCGGCGTCGATCTGTAAGATTTTAGGAGAGAGGAAATTAGATTTTTAAATTTTTTATTTAGAAATGCTGGTTTCGCGCGCTCAAATTTGAGCTCCCCTCTTCAGATGACGTGGACGAATCTCAGCCTTCGGATTCAAACGGACGGCTGGATTTTATTCTATGTCACCCCTGCCATTAACCCTCTATGGCAGGGGATCCAAATCCATTGCGCACTATCCAAAATAGAGGCGGAGATCTTCTCACTGTTGAAGGATGCGGATATTGCTCCTATAGAGAGCACAAAACTGGAGAGAGAGTACCGGATATTCCCAACCTTCTTAATCAATTTCTTGAAGGCCTACCGACACAGTCACCAAATGATCACTTCGGCTCGCATCGCAAAAGCCCATTACCAAGATCGGGTCGAGCGCCTAGAGTCGACCAGCTTTATGGATGACAACCACAAGAAGGCCATTGATTCTGCCAAGAGCAACTCTCGTTGCTGGCTCGGGAGAGGAAAGAACTTGTGCAGTACTTGGCCCTGACCAGGGCCTACTTCGACCACAACCCGAGCAACACCATTATGTCATTTCGATGTGACTGGTTGAAGGAGAGGCTAGAAGACCCAACGGTGGATATTGCCCCCGGGAAATCTTTGATCGAGAATCTGGAGTTTACTGCAAAGCACCATGAGACCAATGCGATCAATCTCAAGGAGGATTGCGATCGCCTCTGTCTCACATCCGCAGATCTTGATTCCCAGAGTGTTCGGTGCAGGCAAAGCATAATTGTCCTAGAGAGCCAGTTGAATTCTTTGTACTGGCCATCAGGGCACAATTTAGCTACAACTGCCCGCCCCAGTAAATGTGTTGTACGGCCCGGTAAATGAACAGATGAAAGACAAGGACTTTTGTATGTTTGTGTTTACTCCTCTCGTTCTCTCATTTCCCACATAGTAGGATAAAACGGTTTAAGGTATTTTCTATTGATAGACCGAGGAAATTCACTTCCTTCAATGTCCCTCTATCGGTACACGTTCTCACTAATAACGTCAGTTACTTGGTAAGTTCCATCCAAAGTTGGGATCATTTACCGAACGTTTCATTCTTAGTGTTTATCTATAATATAGTTTTTCATATTAAATCACCAACATTGCAAGGCTGTACCTTAACATGCTTATTGTATGCCTTAGCAACTCTCTTTTTTTTTTCGCAATAACATGATTTAAAGCCGTTGCTCGTATAGATTCTTGTCCATCAACTCATTATACTCCTCGGGTAGAATATCACTTTGCAATTGCACTTGAAGCGATTGAACGGTTATTTCTAGTGGTGTTACAACTTCTTGTCCATACGTTAACATAAACAAGCTCATACTGGTGCTTGTCCTTCCACAACACTGTTGACAATGCAGTATCCCACTCTCGGAGATTTTCCTCCAAGTGTCTCTTAATAAGATTCACTATAATTTTGTTGGAGACTTCGGCTTGACCGTTAGTTTGCGTGTAGTATGGAGTAGAGTATATCATTTTGATACCTCAGGACTGTACAAATTTGACCACTTCATTGCCAATTTGGATTAGGAATATTTTCAAAATCAAAGAATATATTGGATGGCATATCTTGTTGATTACTTTCCTAGGTTTGAAAATTCTGAAATCTGTGGTCCATATATCTTGATTTGTTTCCATAAATTCAAAATTTCCAAAAAAAATTAATAAGATACGGTTTCTTATAACCCTCGTTTAATTAAATTTTTGAGAGAGGAACCCTATCTCATGGATTATGTGAAATTTAATAATAAATATTTGAATCAATTGCATCATCTTCTTATATCACTTTAAATTCCAAAAACATATAGAAAGTACAAAAAAAAAAATGCATGCTGCATATCATATAGGTTAGAATGCATACTTTGATGTGTCACATAGTTTGTTGCATGCATCTAATCATGTCATCATTTTTGCTATGTCATCAATCCCACGTCATTTTATTTGCATGCCATTTTATTTGCCATGTTATTATATTTGCATGTCATTTTTGTCATGTCATATTTGCCCGTCATTATGCCATGTTATTCATATGTGTCTTGCATTTATGAGTTGTTTTGCATGTCCAGTCATAATTTGCATGTTATGTCACTTGCCATATCGTTTAATAAGAATATAGTACTTGTCATGTCATGCATGTAATTAGAACATATTGTTTTGCATGTTACATTATAGTTGCACTAATATCATGTCATTTTAGATTTTTTAATTGATTAGTTAATTTTTGCATATAGGATAATTTTATATATTTTGCATGTCTTGATTCGCATATTCGCAATGTACATCTTCATGTCATTGAGTATAATTTTCATGTCATTCACAACATAATTGCAATCATACATTGCATACATTAAACAAGAGAAAATCCAAAATAATTGCTCCATTTGAACCTCAAGTTAAACCAATTTAAGTTGCCGAACGCAAAACATTTTTCATGAAATTTGTGGTACCAAAAGGGCGTTAATTAAAAAATTAACCTAATCAAGTCTCCAAACACATTAATCTCTAGTTCGTAGAAATAAAGTATTCTCCCCATGCTTTATTTAGGTTCCTAATCAACCTACCAAAAAAGTAATTAGCAGCGGCTTTGAATTGAAAATCATTTAAACATTAATAATTTGAACCAAAGTTGCGATTTATTCGGACTTGAGAGGGTCCGAATTAGATTAGTCGAATAATTAACCTAACAATCTATTAATCTAAGAATTTTATTCTCAAGTCATGACATCCGGTAACACGAGAGAGAAAATGAAGTGGTGGCGTTTCTTTATCAGCGTTCGGCTTCTCTATGTCTCATAAATCATGGCAAAACTATTCCAAAATAGTGGGCCTCATAGAGAATTTCTTATAAATCTCATTAGGTTAAACGGTTCTGAACATGTTTTAGCACACATGGTAGGTTGTTTGACTGGTGTCTCTATGTGATCGTGACCGTGTTTATGGAGGAGGTTGTGATCTTGATCATGCACGAGGAAGAAGATAAGAAGCCACGTCACAGCACTTGGAGCCCACCCCCCTGGAATGGCACCTCTGGCTCAGTGCAGTCATCTTCAGATCATCCTAGAAAGCAGTCATTTTCACTGTAAGATTTTCCATGAAAAAATGTCGGGAGCTCACTGGACATTCTTTTATGTTTTCAACAAAGCAAGAAAAATCAAGAAAATTCGTGGTTGGATAAAGCATCGCTTCGTTCAAGCGTCTTCTAGATTCTTTAGCTGTACTGGCTCCAGATGCCTCTCTTCGCTTAGATAAAACGATGATTCTTGGTTCTTGATCTCCCTGCGACTGCGAAACAGTTCTCGGTTTCATCATGGTTTCTCGATCCAAGGTGCGCTTTGTGTTCAGGAATCGTTCTCATCATGGCTGATTTCGATCCAAGGTAGCCTTTGTACTGGATTGATTCTGCTCACTGTTCTCCTTTTGTTTGCCCAGAACTTGTTGCAATCGCTCTCCAGCCGCTTGAATCAGACTGCCGGCTTCACCACCTCGACAACGCCGAAAATGCGAGCTCACGCGGTGCCAATCAACAAGAGCGAGCTTGACCAAGTGAAGAAGCGGATGAAGAAGGGGGACTTCGTGCCGGTCTGCGTGGCCCTAGGGATGATCGCCGTCTCCACCTCGTTGGGGCTCTACACGGCGATGGGGGAACTGAAGGACTCCCCGACGGTGCGGGTGAGGAAGTCGAGGAGGGAGACGCTGCCGGAGGTGGTGGAGCCAGAGGTGGTGGTGGAGGAGGCGGAGAGGTTCATGACCAGGTCTCTGTTCCGGAAGATCGCGCACCTTCAGGAGTTTGATGCCGGCGATTCCACCGTCAGCCCCAACTCATCGCCGGACTCCAATAAGGACTTCTCCGGTGGAGTTCGAAGGGCTCCTCATGTCTAGTCTTAAATCAGTAGGGGTTTGAGGATCGAGCTGGTCGGAGGCGGTGGTCGTGCTACGTATATATCAGAATGACGCAACAGTAGCACGACATATACTATGGTATGTGTAATTCCATACATGTGGTACGGATTTAAGGCATTTTAAATAGAACGTCCATAGTCATGCTGATCGACCAGTTCTGTACATATTTCCTCTTTTGCCAGTGGTTTAATGTTGAAGTGAAGTTGTGTTGCTGTGCATTGACAAGAATAAAATGCTTTGTCTTGTAAATTTCTGTAATCGAATCTTGTGAGAACATCTAAGCAAAAGAAGTGCGATTAGAATAAGGATCCAAAGTGCTTTTGTAGGAGCGCAATCCCGTCAGATTTAGACTTCATGGCAAAGAACTGCTTCATTCTTCAGGATGTTCTGATGTTCTGAGGCTGCAGTAGTTCATATTCTTGATGGAGACGAGCAATGTCAGATTACACAGACCTACCACCAAGATTTTCTCTGCCGTAATACAGCAGACGAACCTCCAAGATTTCTCCACCGGTCAGCATTTCAGTCGACTCCCCAATAAGTATCTTAAGCTGCACAGCATTAAGCTCTACTGTGCAGCTTTGCACTGACCGCAGTACGCCGTGGGTGCCTGATCTCTTCTTTCTCTTCCCTTGTGGGTCTCAAGCTCTGATCATCAGCGTCCTCCCTGGAGCCTTCTTGTGTAAAGAGCACCTCACTAAAGGCACCGAAACCTATCATGGGAATCTATCCTTATGGGTCGAGCCGTTAATCGAGGATGAGATTGTTATGAACGTGAATCTTTGAAGAGAAAAAGTAGAAAAAGAGGCGAGAGAATTTTTACAGGAAAAACCCTTCTAAATTTAGAAAGGAAAAAATATCTCGGTGCTGCACTAGGCAATTTTCATTATCAGTATCAGCCTTAATGTATAGCAAGAGTTTAGGGCATATATAGTTATGATGGAAATTACAAGTGTGTCATATAAAAGCTTTACGATTAATATTTACGAGTATGTTATGTAAAAAATTTCTTTTAATTTTAATTTTTTTATCGGACTCCACAAATTCATCAGTGAAATGATATTTTAATTTTCAAACACTTTGAGATTCACCGACAAAGATTTGATCCGTAGAGGAGCTTTAAAAAAAAAAAAAACTCCTTAATGCGCTATGTGCTCTTATTCAAGAATTATCTTCAAAGACAATTCAAATATATGTGTATTTGGTTTAACTTTGTCAAGGGACTTTGGGCCTTTAAAATCCCAAAGGAAGAAAATTTAAGGTGTTTGGAAATTATTTGTTGGGCCGCTTTGGAGAAATACCAGCATTGGCAAAATTGAAAGCCCTGCCTTAGGCTTTCAGCATTTTCAGAAGGTGGGTTTTGTGATAAATGATTTTTTTTTTCTTATCATATTGCCCCACTAATAATTTGATATACCGGTTTTGCCCTCACAATTGTTCATCTTCTCTCTGCACATGTGGACTTCATTGAGGTGGAGGAGCTAGACAGACGATGGTGAGAGGTCGGTCAGGACCCTGCGACACTGGCGTCGCATCAACTAGGGTCGCCTAACCTCATCTACCCATCACCTGGCTCACATGACTTCGAAGTCCAGACCTGCCACTTGGCTCACGGGATGCTGGAGACCAAATTTAGCTCGCTTGAGGTCACGCGACCTCGGCGTCACCTCACCTAGGGTTGCGCAACCTCGACAGTCCAGTCTAGTAATCAAAGGGCCAGATTTGGGAAGCCTACTCATCGAAATTCTAGATCGGGGAAGTTTAAGGTCACATGAGCTCGACGTTGACTCCTAATTGGCGAATTCGTAGGTTCAATTCCCATTGGACACACGTCAATGGGATCCTATAATAAGTCCTTGTCTAAGGTTGCGTGACCCTAGCGACGAGCCTTGCTTGAGCTTCACCGACCTCCGCAGCTATGGTCGGGCTTTGCGCATGTTCTTGCATGTTCTCTTCATGGTCAAGCCTCACCGAGCTCTGTTTGCCTTGCCTAAGCTCTGCTACAACGAGGGTTTGCCGATCAACGCTCGCCGGGCCAACGGCCCACCGAAGCAAGGGAAGTATCCTTGCCCTCTTTGTCTTTGGTTGCTGAGTTGCTCCCTCCCTTTTTTCTTCTTTTAACTTCAAAGTTGCTTTACACCAAATATGCATTAACCAAGCTATTTGCTTTCAACAAAGACACCGTCGTTAAAAAATAATTGGAAAAATGACTTTAAGTTCCTCCAAAGTTGTACTAAATGTGATAAGATACGTCGGTAAAGCTTTGGCCTCCAAAGACCTTCTCAAGATTGAGGTGTTTGGTTCAGTATTTTCAAAGACCTTCGAGTCAAAATTAGCATTTACAAAGTCCCTTCACCCGATATCAATCCACCCAACATTGTCATTCGGTATTTTTAGGTTGTTGCTTTTAGAGATAATGATTTATTTTCTCCCAACTTGGCAATCATAAAATTATCTAATTTTCAATTCTACCCTTGACCTCACTTTTCTTAGGCGCATCTGGATCCCGTTAGGGGTGTGCATGGTCCGGGCCGGTCCGGTCCCGGCATGGAACCGGGGACCGGACCGTAGTCCCGGTCCCCATATTTTCGGGACCAAGGACCGGACCGGGACCGCCGGGTCTTGGTCCGGCCGGCCCTGTCCGGTCTCGGTCCCGACCCGATGGGACCGCTAACTATTGAAAATATAGTCAATTTAATAAATTATGCCATGGTAAAAACATAGCGACTCGCTATGACTTTTATGATTGACGAACTTGACCAAAATGTTCGAATTCAATACTAAATCCAGCCATTACATGATAAAAACATCACCAACCGCACTCAAAAAAGCATGCATGGAGAAAACATGACCAAAAACAAGATGGAAAATAAGACTAAAAAGAGAGTCTTGAGGAAGAGAGTGCGACCGTGCAAGGTTGGGAAAAAAATGGGCGATGGACTTTTATTATTCTGTTTTGTTTTCCATTTTTTTTTTGCAATTGTATATATTTATATAGAAATAATTATATATTATTGGCGGTCCGGTCCGGGCCGGGCCGGTCCGGTCCCAATGCAAGAAACCCGAGGACCGGACCGCCCAATCACCGGTCCCATTTATTGGGACCGGGGACCGGACCATCCACCTCAAGGACCGGACCAACCCGGCCAGGTCGGGCCGGGCCCGGAGTTGGTCCGGCCTGTCCGGTCCAGTTTGCACACCCCTAGATCCCGTGTTGTGGTTGGCGTCCTCGGAACTAGCAGGCGTCATCTGATATCTGCCAACAGCAACCATCGACAAAGCCTGCCTGACCTAAGTAAGGCTATGCTTGGGGTCAAAGATAGTAGGTAAAAGCAAGGCTATACCTGGGGTCAAAGATAGTAGGTAAAAGCTCCCTCAAATGCACCGAGCATGCCTGCGCAAAGATAATTGATTGGAGGACGTTTCACACGCATGGAAAGAAGAAATGATCCAAATATATAATCTTCGAAGAATTATGTCCCAACAGAGAACAACAAAACAAAAGAGGGACGATCGTCCGCAGTAGAATAGTGAATGTTTTCCGATTCGTGACAAGTGTGAGGGTCTAAGTTCGTGAAGTGTAGAAGATGGTGATATCGACCTGTTCTTTGGGATTTGCCCCTTTTTAAGTCTACATTCATACAAGCTGCGTAGTCTTCGTTGGTAAAGGTTTCCCCGGCCGAGCTTTTCTCGTTTTCATGCGAGTTGCACATGAGTAGAGAACACAAAGGCTTTTCCAAAATTCCATGTGGCAATGTACCATCCACTCGCAATGCCCCGCGAGAGCTTGTTGTCAAAGGATGTTTGGTGGTCGCAAAGATGTGCAAAAGCACAGAAACGAAACGACGATGGCCACTTTGAAAGTTTTGATTTGTCACACTTGTTATTCGTCTTCGTCACGGCTGACGTCGCCGCCAGATATTTCTCCTTCCTCGACCTCCCGTACCAGCGGATTGATAAGACCCCCCAACTCGGCCATCGCTTGCCTGCTCCGACCCCGAGCTCCCGAGCCCTTCCTAGCCCCCGTTGCTCTTGCTCGACCCAGACGCAGAGCCAGTGTTTCTGCGACGATGGCATCTGGGTAAGCGTTTGTTTGTTTGCTTGTTGTTCTCCGTTTGGTTGCTGAGAAATTGACAGAAAATTTCACTCTGCTTAGTTTGGCGCTACGGATCGTTTCTTCTTTTAGATTCCTTTTCTCTGGGTTGTTCCTCCTCTACCTTTTGCTTCAAGAAGAGTGCAATTAACTCTCCATGCTTCATAAATTTGCAAGTTTGGGACGCTTGGATATTTTCTCTAGACTTATATCAGCTGAATAAAGAGCATTTTCTCTGTCAAGAACTGGGAAAGTTTGAAACTTTATACTGTTTGGTATGTTAAAATTTAACTGAGCCAACTAACTTTTTTCCCCTTATCTTGCCAAGCAAATGAAACCCGCTATTTCTATCACAAAATTTTTTGTCAGTTCTTACTTAGTGATTTGTGCTCTGGTTGTCATTCTGCTTTTGCTCTGGTTACTGACTTTTTTTCCTATTTCTCTGTGAGCAAAAGAGTTAAAGAGGTTCTTCCTCCGGCTCTTACCTCTACTTCAGACCCGCCTCCAATCTTTGATGGAACGACAAGGTTTGCTTAGGAGTAGGATAGCATTATTATACCCAGTTAATTATAAATTGCATACTTCTAAAAGAACTTCTCTTCCCATCTTACTACAGATTATACATCTCTTACACATGCCCTTTCGCACAGCGTGTGTGGATTACCCGGAACTGCAAGGTTGTTGATTCTCTCTCTCTCTCTTTCTCTCTCCACGTTTGTATCGGGCTGTTAACAAATAAAAAGACGTGTATAGTCATGTTTCTTCTCTCATTTGATGTAGAATTGGCTGTTATTAACTTGCCGTCTTGGGTCAAGCAGGGACTGCAGGATCAGATCAAATTGGTCCCTATTGATCTGCAAAACAGGCCTGCTTGGTACAAGGAGAAAGTCTACCCAGCTAACAAGGTAAAATTCCAAGGGAACCTTGTGACATGTTTTGGGAATGTGCAGTGCATATAAGACATTCTGAAGAATAGTTATGAAGCATTTAAGATTAAAAAAAAAAATTATCCTTGAACAAGCTACTACCGTTTCTCAAAAGGCCAAGATGCATAAACAAGAGATTTTTGCAACTTATGGTGTTGTTGATGATCATGTTGCGGAGTATGTTGTGGACATTCGTTGTACTATATACCATACCTGGGTCTGGTAGACGCTCTGCTGGAATTGCTTTCCACTTGAAATTACAAGCCTAAAGGATCATGACAATTTCTTCCCTTTCTTTTTGTGTATTGTGGTGTGTCAACTCAGGTGCCGGCCTTGGAACACAACAATAAAGTACTAGGAGAGAGTCTGGATCTAATTAAGTATTTAGAAGCTAACTTTGGAGGGCCTTCACTTTTGCCCGAGGTAAGTTTCAGAGGAACATTAACACTTTTCTGGTATGCCCTAGTATTGACTATAATGAATTCTTATCCTCCGGGATACAGGATCCTGCAAAGAAAGAGTTTGCAGAGGAGCTCTTCTCATACACCGACACGTTCAGCAAGTCCGTGGTCTCCTCCTTCAAAGGAGAAGGGGACGACCAAGCTGGTAAGTCTCAATTCCATTTGTCATTTATCTGTCAATCTGAAATAGTGAATGATAGCAGTGGTGATTGGCGACCGCCACAGCTGGTGCATTTGATTTCATTGAGAAAGCCCTTTCCAAATTTGAGGACGGACCTTTCTTCCTGGGGCAGTTCAGCCTGGTAAGTAGACATTTGTTTTCTTTTGACTTGACTTATGTTTGCTAAACATTAGCCTTCTCCTTTTTTTTCCAAAATGCATGTCATATTGGAGAACTCCAGCTGAGAAAAGTATTGCTCAGAATTGGAGAAAAATTGAGTTTGCCTCTCTAAGGTGTTCTGTGAACCTCTGCAGGTTGATATTGCTTATGCTCCATTTATTGAAAGATTTAGGCCATATCTACAAGAAGTGAAAGGCATTGATATTACAGTAGGCAGGCCAAAACTAGCAACCTGGATTGAGGTACTAAACAGAATGTCTGTCTGACACACAATGATCCTGCACATCATCACCTGTGAAAATTTGTTTGATCTCTGCCCTTTGATTCTCTCTTTCTTTTGTGTGCACTTCACATGCATTCTTATTAGCTTGCGCTTGCAGATCATGATGTGCAATTGTATTGGCACAGTTCACTTTCTTTCTTTTTTCCGCTTTCACTGAGCAGAATGATTTTTAGAGTAGGAAACTTTGTGATTTTAACTCTGGAAATCTTTGATTGCATCAGCAAACTGAATTGTCCTGTACAATGTTAAACGTTGAGTTAAGATTATCTGATGTATGAATTCCTTTTAGGGAAAGATTGATCGGTATTTACTTTTTCGGTTTAGAGATAAAAGTATTCGTATACGAAAGATCGATGTCATTCATCTGATGGAAGAACAATTCGAATTCTTAAAGATAACTCAGCTCAGTTCACGTGTCTTACTTATCCTTGTAGGAGATGAACAAAAACGAGGCTTACGCTCAAACCCGCCAAGACCCCAAGGAGCTTGTCGAAAGCTACAAGAAACGATTCTCGGTATATGCCCTACAGACTTCTATTCGGCTCAGTGATATTACTGCTGTGCGTATCTGCAAGCAAGAAGCTAATCCTTTTTGTTCATCTTCGTTGTACAGGCCCAGCTCTGATCCGTCTGGCTGATCATGAGGGCCCAAGTGGTCTATTATCACCTCCCTAAGAGTTAAAGAGTGAATATGGATGTCTGGTATCGCAGAGAAGCTATGTCTATTAAGACTAAGAGCAGCATTCCCGCAGTTTCTCTTGTTTCTGTGTTGCGAATTTGAAGTACTCTATTGATAAAAGGGCAGTAATAGCCAATGCAATAAAGCTCATCAGGCTCTTCTAATTTTTACTCCATCGTGAATTGTAAAGTCAAACTGAACTCAATCGTCGGTTGTTATTTGACACATCTTCTTATTCGTTCTAAGATCGATCAAATATCGTGAGGACTTTGCTTATGCCGTGAACAGATTGAGGATTTTAGGTATGACACTCGTAGCTACAATTTTTTTTCTTCTCTCTGGCGAGAAGCTAAATTTACATCTAGATCTTCACTTTGGATTCTATTGAAATATACACATCTGTATAACCAAAGAAGAAAAGAAAATGACTTACAACAGATGGCTTCTTGATAAATGAACAATATTGTTGGAGGCCACATTGGATCCAAATATCAAGAATAAAATAAAAGGATTCTCAAATTGCAAGTTCATCAATTACGGAAGTGTTGCCACTTGACAAACTGCATGTCATTCTCCATCCCAGATGTGTCTTAGAGTTGTCTATCGCTAAGTTAAATATCATGTCCGGACCAAAAAAAAAGATGAACTGCTAGAGGCCAAAAACTTTCACCTCCAGTAACTCCAGCAACAAGGGACTATCGACAAGAAGTATCTGTTACCTTGAGCACAGTACTCAAGTATGGCTCTATATCCAAGATAAGTATGCTGGGTTGATGTCGCTTGAACGAGTTGTGTGTAGAGATTATCTTACGCCTGAAAACCACAACTATAAAGGGCAGATAGACTTATCTGAATAATACTTTCCATATCTTCCCCATGTACACAATCAAAGACCATATGGCGAGCCATGCCGAGATATAAAGCAAGACAACTCCAGAAGCTACTAAAGTATCGGATCCTCCGAGACTGCATGAGAAAAACATGGATTAGTCGGGGCATTAGATCTTCAAGGGATGATTAAATATGATCTTTCGCATCCCTCCTGATTCAGAGAAAGAAATCTATACGACATTCTTGCAGGAAAGCTAAGTTGTTACAAACCTCCTGTCTCTAGTAGCCAATAAAATGGTTAGTGCGGTCATCTGCATAGCAGTTTTCCACTTCCCTAAATTATTTACAGCGACAGCCTGAAAAAGTTACATCCTAATGAGTGGGGCAAAGGAGAAAAGCAATTCTGGCAACCTGTTAAACAGTTCGAAGGCAGGCAATGGACTACCAAAGATAACGTCTGACCTCTAAAAGCTTGCTATTCTGAGAAGCAGCCCATTCTCTAACTGCAGACATCGTTATCTGTAACAATTTGTGCAAGTATTGAGTTACAACGAATCAAAAGAATTTTGAGCTAGAATGTAGTATCAATGATCACACCAGATAGCGAAACAAAGGAAAAGATACTTTCAAGTGAGCTCCTATTAAAGCACATGAACATGGGGACAAAAAATACACTCACAAAAATGCACTCATTGGGATATAAACTAAGAAATGATGGACAGAAGAACTTGATTTCTCATCTCAACAGTGAATGTGCCAGATGGCCAAGATAAAACATTTGTAACCTGAAACTTGACAGGATGAAGAAAATAAGGAGTATCTCTCATTAACTAGTGAATTGCTCCATAATGATGTCCTAATCAATCATCTACTGATAGCTCAAGTAAGATGCATGAATCCTTCCAAGAACAAATACAAAACCGAACTCCACAGAATAATATGCAAGCTGCCCTACGGCACAAAAACTGCTATGTAAACATGTGAAGTATCATCATGTCTTTGAAGCAGTTAACTGACGGTTCTGGTTAACAAGGCAAAGGATTGAATGGAAAATTCCAAAACAACCATGCACTGAAAGTTCCATGAAATAATGTCATTTTCCCTTCTACGGTTCAAGGTAACCGAATGGTAAGGAGCTAGTCCTGTATAGTACGTATTTGAGATATAGTGCTACAAAACGTACAGATTTGAGATATAGTGCTACAAAAAAAAACACTCTAGAAGTTTGCCATTTCCTTTCTAGCTATTTCTCATTTTGAAGCATTGGCAGGTAACCAAAGAGGCATCTCAAAGTAAGAGCAATAACGATAATATGCCATCTCCTTTTCTGTAAAGCCTAGTTGCCTAATAATCTTGTACTTCGGGGTTTTATCAATTCTACTCAGCATTTTAAAAGCCTCAATTCAAAGTTAAAATTCATAGACAATTAGCAGAGCCACTATCTAATGTGACAGTTGACATGGTACTTTCCTAACGATGACGTGGAATTGACTTCTTTGAAAAGATGAAACGCAGCACTATTACACAAACATTGATAGAGGAAGTACCAAAATAGCAAGAAAATGAGAGGCACAAAGGCCAATAGCGCAATTTGTGATTTGGCCACCCACCAACCACAATCTATTCGCATCTGTTCCACCACGCTAGGCTGACATAAATTGCCTTCATCTGTGCCATTGAGTAATGTGTGTCGTGTATTTATTGCATTGTTTGTCTTTTCTGGAAGCGTATGAAGCAGTATGCATTTAGCAGTTAGTCATGACCATTTCATATAGCAGTTGCCACAACGACAATTAGCAGCCAAGCCAACCCAATAATAGGACTAGCATAGTATTTAAACTAACAGAGACACTTGAGTATGAGTGGAAGTCTTTATAGTACAGAATAGATTAGAGATAAAGGTAAACAGTTGGGCCCGCATTCTATAGTTTGAGAATCTTCCTAATAAAACACTCGGTCAACAAATCAACAGAGAAAAAGAGAGCACATCACTCAAGCATAGAGGTTCCGACATCATTGAAAGGAGTGACATTCCTATAATGCACAACAATTAGACAAAGTAAAACTTACATTACTGTTCTTCATTTCTAATTTCCCCTTTTAAATTGGCCAAATTGAAACCCGAAACTCCCATGTGCAAATTTGGCACATTCAACTAATAGAGAAAAACCTATATGGCTTATCAATTTGGTAAATGTCAATAGGATGATTTTCTTAGGGAGGTACATCAAAGGACGGATCATGGACATATTCCATATCAAGGACAATCTACAATATCGAGAAAGATAAGAAGGACATTGATGAATAAGTATGCTTAAGAAATGAGTGATGAAATTTACCTCTCTACCAATTATAGCTATTGAAGGGACGGTCATTAGCCATGGTACTTGCTCGAACACGTTAACCTCCAAAGGCCTGGTACATAGCAAGACTAATGTGGCAGCTACCATAAGCTGCATTAAGTATTGCAATCAGCTAGCCTTTTCTATCTCCAAGTTAAGACATCAGTGTATAAGCTAGAGGTTGTAAATAAGTTGCACTTTTGATAAGGTGGATAGCACATACCTTGTCAGCTACAGGATCTAAAAAAGCACCAAATACAGAGCCTAATCTCATCTGTAAGACATTGAACAGTTTCAGTGCTTTTGTTATAAAACACAAAAGAAGTCTCCTTCAAATTTAAAGCAGACGCAAAACTGTATACCTTCCTAGCAAGATACCCATCAAGCCAGTCTGTGATTGCAGCAGCAATAAAGGTGCTCGTCGTAGCAGTTGTCCCCCACCAACTATCGACATAGAAGGCTGGTATATCGCGTGTTAAGTCAGTCTCAACAAAACCGAGACACCGAATGGCAGAATCATGGTAAATTTTGCACAAAATACTTTAGACAATTTTGTCTCCCATGAAGCTTACAATGTGGATATGACTCTTTGCACTTCCAGTGGCATTAGAAAGCAAACAAGCACCATAAAACCACAGTGGAAAAGATATACTCGATTGTGAATGCCTGGCATAGCTCCATAAGCGTAGATGCCCTAACATCTCAACAGTGATGGAGATAAACAAAGAAAAACACACAAATGGCAATATAGGCACGTGCAAGCACATATGTTAAAGTGAACCTCATATTTCAAATGCCACTTCCAATAGAATGCCACTGCAATGCTCTACTTGGTGCAAAGAAGCTTAAGATCGATCTTAGAACGTCATTGAAATGCCAAAAACTGCCCTGTGCATACCAAAACGAAGTGGATTTTGGCCGCTATAACAAATTCTAAGGCGAGACTGGTGAGATACACAGAACACGCGGTTAAGATCAATGCCATACCTGAAGCAAGCCTATTGTTTTTGCAATTCGTGAACAGAAAGCGACATCAACCCAGATTGATCGCCAACATTCCACAACAGCCCCCAGAGAGAGAGAGAGAGAGAGAGAGGGAGCTAAAACGATAACGGATCAACCTTAAACCAAGAATCTTTCTAACGCATACGAGATTCAACAAAACTTTCCTGAACGTCTCATCAAACACATCGCAGACGCCGAAAAGGATTTGACACCCACATAAGCATATTAAAAAAGCTCCAAAATGACAGATCAAAAAGCCGACTTTGCAATCTAAACACAGAACTCAGGAATCGCGGACATACTGCTAATGAGTAGGGGCACGGCGGCGACACGGCCAAGCGTCAGGACCGTCGGCAACGTGAGCAGCTTATCTGTCGGCTTGTCGCTACAATGTTGCATCGAAGGCGACGGGGCAATCTGATCGGGGGCGAGCAAGCGCGTTTGCTGGTCATTATCGTCCGAAAAGCAGCCTCTTTTGGCGCCATCCTCCGACCGCATGCTGGAAACAGACACAGACCCAGCAAAATCTCCTCTGTTCTCGGTCTCGGAGGTGCTAAAATAAGACCACGCCCAGCCACATTTGCTGTTGTGCCGCGTTTAGATTGAACTCCTCTAGGTTGTTGCTGCGAGGGGACGTCCAGTGGTAACGTGCGCATGGGGTGCGTAGGGTGGCAACTTGCGCACCTCGTGGGGTTTCGTCGGCGATCCGGGTGGGGGAGGTCGGAGCGGGGGCGGGTCGGACTCGGGCCCTGTTGGATGGGTTGGCGCCAGGAAATGGGGAGCGCGTGAGAGCTGGGACTCGCGCTGGCCTCCCCCATCGTTGCCGCTTTGGTGTTTTGATAGGGGCGTTAAATGTTGTCGGGTTGGCGAACCTTAGAAATTAATTGATGCATGTGGTTAAGTTAACAAGCGTCACATAAATACTCATTAACAAGTAATCCTACATGTCTCTATATAATTTTTAAAGCAAATACTCTCGAGGCACTTGTCAATGAGATTTTTTTTTTTAATCATTAATCATCATGACTAGCGTTATAAAGTTACTTGGTACCAACACCTTTAAGAAAATGTCCGATATATAAACAACCCTCTCCAAAATTGGTACTTTTAAGTGGAGTGGGTATCGGTCCTAAGTCAATCCAAAATTCGGACCGAATCGGCCTGTTCTGGATGGTTCCCGCAGTAACCAATCTGGTTCCTAGTTCTACCAATTTGGGACCGGTAATAATCGGTTCGATTGTCGGTTTTTTTTTTTTTTTTAAGGAATTAGATCGAATGGACTGAGCCAATAGAAATAGGTCACGTATATCTTTTTTTCTCATTTCTTGTGAGTGAGAGGGGAAAGGTAAGAACAGTCTTCCCCTTTCACTGCATTTGCAAATAATTCAATAAGAACAGTCCTCCAGAGCTGGTACTTTCCCCTTTCACCGCATATGTTTTGGTAAGAACGGTCTTCTTGTTCTTTTTTTTTTCCCCCTTTCTCCGAGGGTTCTCTCTCTCCTAGACTAGTTTTGAGAAGAAATTATTGAACACTAGACATCTAAATTCAAACTGCCATAAAACTATGCAAAAAAAACTCCAAGCATGCTTACTTTAAAGTGTTATCCCTAAATATTCAATTAATGGATTGTTATGAACAAAGTAGACATCCGGCCAGTTTCCAAGTTGATCATGGAACTGGTTGGTCTGATTCTAGGGTCAATAGGATCGGTTTTCGCTTTCAAAAATATAAAACAACCCTAATTAGGGAGGTTTCGAGTTTTGGGGGAGGGGGGAGGTCGATATACTCTAGAGCTGATCACCCCTACTCTTAAGTGATTAAACCTAATCTTATTAGGTTTAAAGGGATATCGATATGAACTCGTATGTGCTTTAAAGAGGAGTAATTTAAAGTGCACTAAAACCAGCTAAATTTAGTTAATAAAACAATCTATGGCTCTAAAATCGACTAATAATCTATGTAAGAAGAATGTGACGAATCTATTCTATTAGAAAATGTGCATACTCATTGTGTTTACTCAAATAAATTAAAAAATACACAACACAAAGGAACTATACAAGCATACACGGAAAGAGAAATATATTTTAATGTTTCAATTTTTCTAGGAAGGTTGTTTAAGAGAGAGATAAATAGAAGTTTTAGGCTCCATTTGTTTCGAGAAAAATGAGACATTTTTGGAAAATGTTTTCCAACAAGTCATTTTTCAGGAAAATGACCATATTTTTTGAAGATTTGTCTAAAATCTGAAAATGCATTAATAAATATTTTCTGCCATTTGGAATGGAAAATCATCTTTCGTGAACTCATTTTTAATATTTTTTTATTTTTATTTTATATTTCCTTATTAAAAAATCGAATTGTAAATTATTTTTTATTTTTTCTATTCCCGTTTTCTGCAGGTCGCCTACCACAGGCAAGCTCGAGTCTTACCACAGGCCCGTGAAGCCTCGCCTCGCCAGATCTAGCGAAACCTTGCCACTCCCCACATCCATCGGCTTTCTCACCAGCCGTGCAATTTCTTCCTGGGTGATCAAATTCTCACCACCTCCAACGTTGCCGCCCTCGTTGCCTTCCTTCTTAAACCTCAACCCGATCTTCCAGTCCTCCACGATCTACTTACTGTTGGAAACTTGGCCCATGAATATGGGAGACATCACCACGGGGACCCCAGCGTAGATGGCTTCCAGCATGGAATTCCACCTGCACTGTGGGTCCAGAAACCGCCCATCGAAGGGTGGCACAACACCTTCAGTTGCTCCCACCAGGGCACCACCAGGCCCATGTCCGCCGCGCATGCGCTCCCAATTAGCGACGTCTCCCCGCGCGCCGCCCACAGGAACCACACCTTGCTGTCCCGCAATCTGGCCACTAAGGGTGCGTTTGATCGTCGGGATTTCTTGTCGGAATAGGATTGGATAGGATAAGATAAGAAATCTAGGGATTTGGCCATATCCTATCCACTATTTGGTGAATCATGGATTTAAAGTCTGATATTCTCATATCTTATCATATTCTGCATTTGGTAGAAGCTGTATATCAATATAAAGGACATATATGCCCCTATGTGATGCTCATGAAATATTCCGATCTTATTACTATAAAAATAACGTTTTCATACACAAAAAACTTGAAAATATACACATTTTATTAGATTTTCAAACCTCTTTGCAAAAAAATAAAATAAAATAAAAATAGAAACAAATGAGACAAGAAAGTTGTCATCATTTTAAAAGTTAACTTTTATATGACGGATAAGAGAAATCCTATCCGACCTTATCCTACCCCCTACCCTCGGATTTTTTTATCCGGGTTATATCCCCTCTATATCCGACTTTATATTATCCGAGACACCTATCAAACATGGGATAGGATAAAATATATCATATCCTAAGTTTTATACGGACGACCAAATGCGGCCTAAGGGTGAGCAAAAAAGATCGCCCGGAGTGAATCGGGACCGATGGTCCAGTTCCCGATTTTAGAAGAACCCGATTTGATTCATAGTTCCTAAATTGGAACAAGTGACCGGGACGGTCCGGTCCGATTCTAGGGCCCAAGATCAAACCAGACCAGACTGGTCTTTTTTTTTTTTTTTTTTTAAAGTAAACGTAGTGTTTACTTGTTTAGACTTAGGGTTTGCTTTGCTTCATTTCAAGCACGGACCTCTTTTCTTGCCTCTCCGGTCTCCACTTCTCTCGTGACTCGCAAGTCCCAGTAGCTGATCTTGTCTCTGTACCTCACCATAGGAGCCCGATTGCTCGGCCTTCGTCTCTTACGTGTGCGTGTGCCTCCGCTTGACACCTCCCGCGTCACTCAACTCGCTCGGTTCCGTCTCACATGTGCGCCTCTCGCTTGGCTCGCTCAGTCTCTCTTGCCCGCGTCGCGTTCCTCTTGCTGGATGCCTCTCGCCCAAGATCTCGGCTTGAGTGTAGACTCTCGCCTCCCTCTCTCGCTCTGTTTTACCCGATTGCGGCCACAAGTAGGTCTCGTTAAGGTAAATGCTCAATACTCTCTTTTCTTGGCCCATGCTAGTTTTGTATTAATTACCGGTTCTATACTTTGTTGTTTCTGGAATTTAGTGCTCTGGGGAAAAAACAGAGCTTTGTATGTCTCGATGGCCTATCTTATTACATATGCAATGTAGTGTTCTTCGCAAAAACAGAGCTTTGCAAGAACTTATTGCAACTCCTCAGTGATTAACGGATTTGAATAAACATGTAGCGGTTTTCTTTTTCCAGACAATGCGTCCAGTGCATCTTGAGCTTGGACTGTGGGCAGTGAGCACAAACTTGCATTGAAATGTTATTGAATTGTCCAGTGCATTGTTCGGTAATGCATCCAGTGCATTTTGAGCTTGGACTGTGGGCAGTGAGCCCACACTTTTGCTCTTTGAGCTTCCAACGTTACTGTCCAATGCATTGTCCATAATGTGTTCATCTCCAAATATCACGAAATGTTATTGAATTGCTGTTGAGATTTTAACGTTACAAGTGCATAATTTTTTCACAAACATAGGTTCCTTGGAACCGCCCGAGAACCAAACCTAACCGATGGTCCGATCCGGTTCCCGATTCCGAGGGTGGCCGGTCCGATCCACGATTTCAAAAAATGGGGACCGGGACCATCGGTTTGGTTCCCGATTTTTTATGGGAATTGAACCGGACCGGGAACCGCTCACCCCTACTGGCCAACATCTCCTCCATCTGAGCCTTGGAGACCGATAAGAAGCTCCCGAGAGAGACGTACAGGACAACCCCCGAGATGAGAGTCGAGGCACCAGAGATGAGCCACGTTGCCAGGCCTGTCACCGCCGCAGAAGGGGAAGGTGGGGCCGATGCAATAGGCGGGCGTGGAGAGTTGAGTTCGTAGGGCATCCATGAAAGGGCATTAGAGCTCGTAGAAGTAGGCGAAAAGGAAGTAGTTGGCCTTGGAGGTCTAGGCAGCGCACTTCAGGGTCCCGCTCAATGCACGGTGATCGCCCACCGGCCAGGCAAGGCGAGGCTAGGAATTAGAAAAAAAAATTTAAAAAAAAAATAATAACAATAAAAATGATGAATTTTAAATAAATAAATAAATAATCAAAATAAAGTAAAAATAATAATTAAAAACAAAGAAAATATGAAAGAGATGAGGAAAGAAATATGAGTAAAATATTATCGCCACTTTTGAAGAGATTTTTTCCATAGAAAAAATATTTTCCTTGAGTAGCTTATTTTCTATGAACTAAATGCCGAAAAATCTATAAAACGTTTCCTTGAAAATTATTTTCCAAGAAACAAACATAGCCTTAATTCACGTCGATTTTCTTGTTGATTCGGGCTTTCTCATTAAATATATTTAACCGAGACCACTCGAAAAGTTTTCGGACCCTTGTGGCTCAAGTTGAGCCCAAGAAGGCCCGTCGTTCAATCAAGTCCACGACCAAGTCTAGGAGCACGATGGCTAGGCATAGGGGCTGTCGCGACAATGGTGGCCAAAGCTAGGGTTAATTTTTCCTATTTGTTTTGATTGAGGGATCCGGTACGGAATTTTAAAAATGAAACAGAAGTGCTTAGAGAAAAAAAATGACAATTTCTATTATGTAAACGCAGATTCCGACTTCGCCGCGCCCCCCCAACCAAAAAAACAACGTTTTGGAAGAAACTAAGAGCTTGGTCGGTTTTGCATAAAAATAAAAATAAAAAACATCTCGATTTTTTTTAACAAACATAAGAACGATAATAGGATAATTTACTTTTTAAAATTTTTTATTTTAAGTGTTAAATGTACCACGCCAAATAAAACATTAAATTAAAAGAGCAAGAAGAAATATAAAATTAAAAAAAGAAAAGTATAATCAAGCAAACCCTAATACAAGTCCGCGATCGGATCAGTCCACAATAATAATGAACGTTGGGAGAAGGAATTTGGTATAGGAGGGTCCTCGTCCTTGCAGTCTCGCCATATGGACCTATGTACTCTTCTATAATAGCATATAAGGAAGATGAAACGAATATCGAATTAGACATACGATAGGCCATTCATGGATTATAGCCAAAGGTGAAGATATCACAAATGGATCGATTTGTCCGAACCTCATGCCACGGTGATGTATCATCGGGTCTATTTTGTCTATTGTGGCTCGCTATTTTATCTATCTGGAAGGAGCTTCTCTTGGAGTGGCTCTGCCCCTGAACTTGGCAAGTAGAGGTAGCGCAAGAATAATCAATCAAGTGAGCCATTGACGAAACCATGTGATCCATTTTACCGTGTCGCCTATGGTTTTCCTCGCAGAGCTAGCAGATGCAATGTTCTACTTCTTTATATAGAAGTTAGGATATGATATATGAATGAAAATGTATAAATTAGCAATACGTGTTCTATTAAATCAGCTTATTGCCGTAGTGAGGGAAGGTCAACGGAGAGACATGCACGAGGAGGTTGACTCAGTCTCTGGGGCAGCTTTAATTTGTTTGACTGAGAGTATTTGATTGAGTCAAAGTACTTGCATTGCCTATGAGAGGTTGGCATTTTGGTATCAAGAACTCGGGAACAAAAAAATTCAAAAAGCAAAATTTTGAAATGTGAATCGAAATCTAACACCACGGTAAAAAGATACCTCAAGTGTCAATATTTGTGTACGGCGCTTACTTTGATACTAATATTTTTTTTATCACTTAAGTGTCATTTTTTTTTTAAAAACGATTATTTAAGTGCCAACTCCCGTGAGGTCACCGAAATTTATTGCCGTTGCAACCAAAGTGAATGGTTTTCTCCGATTTGGTACTAAAGTGATTTTTTTGAATCACTTAAGTGCCAATTTTTTTAAACGATTATTTAAGTGTCAACTCTAGTGAAATCACTAGAATTTCTTGTCGTTGGCACCAAATTGATTATTTTTTCTTTAATTTGGCATTAAAGCGATATTTTTTTATCACTTAAGTGCTAATTTTTTTTAAAATGATTATTTAAGTGCCAATTCCGAGGAGGTCATCGGAATTTCTCGCCGTTGGCATTAAAGTGATCGTTTTTTCTCCGATTTGGCACTGATGTGATTGCAAAATAAATATTGATACCAAAGTGAGCGCCGTAAATAAATATCGACACTTCAGGTGTTTTTATGCCTTTTTTATTATTCAATCGAGAAGAACCTACTTACTATAAACTTTATGCCAGTAATTAACAGTGGAAAACCATTCCTGTCTCATTGATATAATCTCTCGGTCACTTTCGTTTCCATCTCCTAAATTTTATTTATCTTCCTTTCAAGACAAACTACTATTGTTCTCCAAAAATCGGTCGCTCTCTTGTAACTGGTGCGTGGGATTCCGCACGTTTCTTATACCCGTCTCCTTCTCCATTTTCCTTTTCCAAACATAATTTGTAAAACCAGTGATAATCATCCAACCTTCCATTTTCCCCCGTTATCGAAACTCAAGCCCGTGAAATGCATCTTAAATCAATAAATCTTATAAGAAATTGTGCAATTTGCATGAACCCTAAATAAAAGGATTGGGGACTATTATTGTCAAAGCAATCTTCAAAAAAAAAAAAAAATCTACACATTTTAGTTGCCAAAGTAGAGACAGTGAGGCAAAGACTGAGGACAAAGGTAGAGGAGGTAGACAGAACCCAGCACGCCATTAACAAAAGTCTGGAGTCTGGATGGCTTTTACTGGGAAAATCAATAGCAAATGACTATAGTACCAGTCGCCGGCCAAGGAGGAAAAAGAAAATAGGAAGAAAAGAAGAGAAAAAAAGAAAAAAAAAAAAAAAAATTAAAATTAAAATTTAATTTTTTTTATAAAAAAAACTCCAATATTTTTAAAATACTTAGAAAATCTATTTATAACTCATTTAAAATCACGCGAGCTTCGAACTCACCGGAATCGGTTGTATCTTGCTGGACTGCTAGCCATCACCGAGGCCCTACGACTGGCGGAGGAAAGAGGAAGAAGGAAAAGAAAAAAAAAGAAAAAGGAAAATTTTAATTTTTTTTTATAGATTATAGAAATTATCATAATGTTTTAGGAATATTTTTTTTAAAAAAAAATTATGAGAAACAAATTTTCCTAAAATGATTAAATATTGAAGTGTTTGAATAATACAGATCAAGTCGTGTATGGATTGTTAAATTTATTCTACATGAAAATGGGTCAAAATGGGTTAAATAGACCCAATATAAGTCGAACCATATCGATCCAACCCATCTGTTTGATACATCTAGTGAACATCGGGCGGCCGGCGATATAATATTTTAATATTTTTTTATACTTTTATTTTTTATTTTTTCCCTTTATTTTATTATTTTCCATCTTCGGTGATCGGTTAGAGGGGACGGCAGGTTGGCGAGGTTGAGCCTCACCAAGGCTGCCCAAGGTCACCAGCTTACATCCCCTCGGCGAGACCTATATCGCTAGCCTGTTGTCCCCTCTAGCCGGTCGCCGGCAGTGATCGGCTAGAGGAAGAAGGGGGAAGAAAAAAAAAAGAAAGAAAAAGAAAATCAAATCAAATAAAAATTTAAAAATATTAAAATATTATATCATTGGATGGATTGAATTAGCAGAATTGCAAAATGTTTATAACTGAATTGGCCAAAAAAAATTAATTATGATTGAATTGGCATAATTACAATAAATTTATGACTTGTTTGGTAATTTGTCCATATCTTTTCTGGTGTGAAGACTTGGAATGGAAAGGATAATATCGAAAAGTATAAAGCGTCTTAACATATCATAATGTGTAACGAAAAAATCAAGATCACACTTGAAATAGTTGTGTAAAATTACTTTGTTAATATTTTGACAAGGAACGGAATGGCCGTTTCGGGAATAAGCACGCCTGGACCGAGCATTCCCACCCTGTTTCTAGGAAACAAGTGAAAGAAACAGAATCGCGCACGGAATAACAACTCCGTTCCGAGTCAACTCCTTTTCACTACGTGACCCCAACGAAGAAGGTAGAGACTGCTGGATTGCAAAGATAGGATTTGTGGTCTTTGAGGTGGAACTTTTCGCTTTCAAAGCCCATGTTCTCATTTTCTATATATCGTGTTATTATTATGAAAAACATTCATAACAAACTTTTTTTTTTTTTTCCAATTTCTCTTATTTCATTTGAAGACTATTTTCAAAATATCAATAGATTTTTTTTTTTTTTTTGCCTAATGCTCTTGTTTTCAAATGAGATTGAATATAGAAAGCATAACTTGTCACCTGCTGCGCAGGCTGAGATTGACTCGGTCACATGTGAATCATGTTCATATAAACATTTGCTCAGAAAGTGGTCGAGAGAAAAGAGCACTAGAAGCCTACGCTACGCATGCAGAGTCAAGGTGAGTCATTGAAAGTTGACTTCACAGTCTTGGGAGTCTTCTTTTGGTTGGCAACTACAAAAGTGACTTGCTTTATAATTGGGGAAAGCAAAAGGGTCGAATTTCTTAATAAACGCGACACACGGGGCTGGAAATAAGATTTAGATAAAGTTCCAATCTTAATCCCTTAACTAACGTAAATTTCTAATAAGTGTATGAACTTTAAATTTTTTTTATTTATTTACTATTTATTTTTCAGTCACATGTTGATCTTTTATTATTTTAATTATTTTTCTTTTTTTTTTCCCTTTGGCTAGCAAGGTCACCGGCGATCCTCGCCGGCCACGAAACCCTCGCTCTCGACAGGGTGAGGCTGTAATTGCACTCACCTAGGGACGTCACCGCCCTGTCGACAGTTGATGAGATGGCTTGGGTGAGGGTTTCGTGGCTAGCGAGGGGTCGCCCGATGACCCTCACCAACTAAGGAAAAAAAATGGAAACGAAAAAGAAAAGTCAAAGAATTGAAAATTTCAAAATTTAAAAAATATATTAAAAAATTCAGAAAAAATTAAAAATTAAAAAAAATTGTCTCGGAGGTCCATGTTTGATTTTTCGGAGTCCACGCGAGCTTTTTCCACTGCAAATCACCGATGACACTTAAATGATTAATTTTTCAAATTTGTAGCACTTAAGTGAATGGAAAAAAAAAAAGGTTATGGCACTCAAGTGAACGCTATACAAAAATTATGACATTACAAATAAATTTATCCCTAAAGTATTCATCAAAATCGAGAGTTTTGACGTGGAACATGGAATTCTCTAAAATTTCAAGGCATTTTAACATTCCTTTTATGAATATTCTTCGCATAAGTAGCACATTTAGTACATGTGAAGACAATTGAATCAAGTTTTCGTGAACACGAGTTGATTTTAAAGGATGACTTCATAATTGATTGATGATGGGTTTACTTACGTCGAAATTTTTCTTCATTTCTTGGATGATTTTGTTTTGATTTATCGAGTACCTACCAGACTTAATTAAGCATTTATTGTATGTGACTTAAATTTACGTGTTTTTTTTTCTTTTTGCGTGATTTTTTTTATCATGTAACCTACTAAACAGATAATGAGGTCGAAACACCCAACATTGGCGCTACCACCAACGGGGAGGGAAAATCTTCATACTTTGTGCAATGTAAATGTACACACACTTTGGATTCGTTTGTATGGCCCTATTATTCATTCCTTCGAGACATAATGTCAATTAAAGATTAATGGATCATCTTCTTTGTAATTTCTCACTCAAATTGGTCTATACAGATCATATTCACCACAACGTACTGGGATTATTTGAACCGACATATCATGCCCATCTGTATCTAATTTTGCAAATTGAAATTCTACCTTGAAACAATAATATAATCATGTTCATAATGGGAATGCACTAAAGTATTATATGATTCTTCAAAGTTGAAAAGGGAACCTTTTAAAAAGTTAAAGGAGGTTTCTTTTTCTTGTCTTTTTATCCCAATACTAGAACTTTGCCATGATGCATGGAGCGGGATGACTCATGAACTTGGCGGACGGGGCTGAGACTTGACTTACGAAGACTTCCTGCACAAGTATGTTCTCAATCTCAGCATTTAATGCCAATTACAGCAAAACCTGTTTATGCTCCTGAAAACTCCTTTTCCTCAACTTTCTTACATTCTTCAGATGTCAATTAAGATCTCACATCTGAGTACTATGGAGCCTCACAACTTGTCTTTTCTCGAGTGTCGTCTCTTTTTCACTTGTGTAGTGCTTTTGCTGTGCGTTATCCTGGTCTCTTCGGGTAATAACGTGACGGACAAGCTCGCATTGCTTGCATTCAAGGCCGCGATAACTGAGGACCCTTTCGGGGCGCTGAATTCATGGAACCATACGGCCGACCACTGTCAGTGGTACGGTGTCACGTGCGGTCGCCTGCACCATCGAGTCACAGGACTAGACCTACAAGCCCTCGAGCTTTCTGGATCCATCTCCGAACACATTGGAAACTTGAGCTTCTTGAGAGTCCTGATCCTCAACAACAATAGTTTCCATCACGCAATCCCGCAACAAGTCGGCCATTTGCACAGTCTGCGTGTCTTGCGACTCGCTCTCAACACATTGGAAGGCGAAATCCCAAGAAACCTGTCGGGTTGCACTCGCCTTACATGGCTCAGCCTAGGAGCCAACTCGTTGGTCGGAGAAATTCCCATCGACCTTGGTTCTTTGCTGCAGCTTCAGAATATTTCTTTATTTTTGAACTATCTAACGGGAACTGTTCCTTCATTTATCGGAAACATGTCATCGTTAGAGAACCTCATTCTGAGTGCGAATGAATTAGGTGGGAAGATACCCCAAGCTCTTGGGAAACTGACCAAACTCAACCGGCTTGTTTTAGACGAAAATAGGTTGTCTGGCGCAGTTCCTCCATCTATCTTCAATCTTTCCTCTGTGACGATGTTCGACATCGGTGTAAACCAAATTGGAGGCAACCTTCCTGCCAATCTAGGCTTCACTCTTCCAAACATCGAGCATTTCAGCATTTTCTCCAACCGATTCACCGGAGGCATTCCTCGGTCAATGTCTAACGCGACCGCTTTAGGGGTGCTGCAAGCCAGTCAGAACAAACTCTCCGGGAACATGCCTCCTTTGGACCGCTTAAACAAGCTCAAAAGATTGAGCATGAATTTTAATCATCTGGGAAGCGGAGGTTATGATGATTTTAGCTTCTTTTGCTCGTTGACTAACACCACCACTCTACTGGACTTGTCCATATATGAAAACAGTTTTGGCGGGACGTTGCCTGAGTGTATCGGTAATTTCTCCGTTACTCTATTGGAGTTGTGGCTGGGCGAGAATCTTCTGTTTGGCACGATTCCTCGAACAGTCGGAAATCTCGTCAACTTGGAAAGGTTGCTTTTGGACCACAACAGGTTTTCAGGTACGGTCCCGTCCGTTTTGGGAGATCTTCATAACTTAGTGGTACTGGATTTATCGAACAAGAAGTTTTCCGGAGCAATTCCTTCTTCATTAGGAAGCCTAGTAAACCTGGCACAACTCCGTCTCGATCACAATAACTTTCACGGCTACATTCCTTCACGTCTCTCGGAGTGCCAAAGGTTGGTGCTACTTGATCTTTCTAGTAACAACTTGAATGGTAGTATACCTCCTGAGTTCATAGGCCTCCCATCCTTGTCTATACTTCTAAACTTGTCTCGAAACCATCTCACCGGCGTCCTACCTGAGGAAGTTGGGAAATTGAATCTTTTGGCTCAACTGGATGTCTCTGGAAACATGTTGGACGGCGACATTCCAGCCAGTCTTGGCAGTTGTGTTGGATTGGAACTGCTCAAAATGCAGGAGAACTCTTTCCAAGGCTCCATTCCTTCATCTATTGGTATGTTGAGGAATGTCAATGAGCTAGATCTTTCACACAACAATTTATCTGGTCAGATTCCTGAGTTTTTCGAGGCACTTCACTTATTGAAGATCCTGAATCTGTCGTACAACAACTTTGAAGGCACATTACCGACTAAAGGTATCTTTAATAATGTCAGCGCTACTTTTGTCTCCGGAAATGACAAGCTTTGTGCAGGAATGCCCGAATTTCATCTCCCGAAATGCAGCTATAGAAACTCTGGCCGAAGAATAATCCCTAAGTGGAAGCTCGTCATCACGATTTTCTTCGGGGTTCTTGTAGTTGCTCTTGTTCTTGCTCTTGTGTACTTTCGTTGGTTGAAGAACAAGAAAAGGGCAGAACCAGCTTCAAATTCCAAAGATGATTCATCATTTAATCTATCTTATGGAATTCTCCTTAAAGCAACCAACGGGTTTTCTTCAATTAACTTGATCGGGGTCGGCGGTTTTGGATCTGTTTACAAGGGAGTCCTCGATGAGAATGGAACTGTCATTGCCGCGAAGGTACTTAATTTGACGCTTCATGGTGCTGTGAAGAGCTTCATAACCGAGTGCGAGGCTTTAAGGAACGTCCGACACCGTAATCTTTTGAAAGTCCTAACAGTATGCTCGGGCACTGATTATAGGGGCAATGAGTTTAAGGCCTTGGTTTATGAGTTCATGGTCAATGGCAGCCTCGAAGATTGGCTACATCCGAGTCCATCATCAGCTAACGCGGATGGGAATGTGCAGAAATTGAGTCTCATCCAGAGGATAAATATTTCCATCGACGTTGCTTCAGCGTTAGATTATCTCCATAACCAATTGCAAAGCCCTATTATCCATTGTGATCTAAAGCCAAGCAACGTCCTGCTAGACGCCGAAATGGTTGGACATGTTGGGGACTTTGGTTTGGCGAAGGTCGTGATTGAATCCACCGATGACACTAAAGCGAAAATGAGCTCTGCTGGTGTTAGAGGAACTGTCGGCTATGCTGCTCCAGGTGAGTCTCCCCTCCTCTGTCCCCTAAAGGCAAAATGAAATGTAACATTCAATAAAAACGCAGTAAGTATGGGCGCGTTATTTCCTTCTGCCTCAATTGGTTCTGCTGCTATTACTTACCCATCATTTGCAATTTGAATGGAGCGCAGAATATGGAATGGAAAGCATGGTTTCAAGAGAAGGCGATGCTTATAGTTATGGCATTCTCTTGCTTGAGATGTTCACAGGCGTGAGTCCAACAAACGAAATGTTCAGAGAAAATTTTAACCTTCATAAGTTCGTCAAGGAAGCCTTGCCTGAACGACTCCTGGAGATTACCGATCCTTTTCTACTTCAAGAAATGGAAAGCCATATGGGCACCAGCAGAGGTGATGCAGCTCGTGAATGTCTGGAGATGGTCTATAGAATTGGGGTCGGCTGCTCAGTCGAAGCACGCAGAGAGCGGGCAAACATCACGGAAGCTGCAGCTCAGCTGCATTTTATCAGGGATAAACTTCATGCAGCTGGTTTACAGGGATAGGTAATATATTAGATCAATGGCTTTTCTGCTTTTCATTTTCCCTTGGACGACCAGATCATCGCCATTTGTGCACCGATAAGCATGCATTCATGTGCCTACTTGTGTGAATGAACTCAAAGATGCACGCATGATTCCTCAATTTTCTGGTTTTGTGTGAATCAAAAAGGCACGAATTGCCAACTGAATAGCACGAATGCACATTACGGAAGTGGGGAATCCATCCTCCAGAATCATTGTTAGAACTTGATCCCTTCATTATGTTTGGCATACGCATTCGCAGTTGCCCTGACTTGCGATGGATTTTGGACATTTATGTAGCTATATTAAGAGTATACTCTTAACAGAAAAAAATATCAACTTTGCTGAATAAATGAATCTACATGTCTCTTGCAGGTTATATGAAACTCAGGAGTTCTTGGAGTCGGTTTCTGCAATTTCGGTTGGATTTTTTTCTTCTTGCGTGCTTAGCTTTAGAAAAAGGGGATGCGTGCTATGTTAGTACAGTGGATCCAGGGAACGGGCAACAGTTCTCCGATCCTGGCCACAGCTCAAAATGAGAACTCAATATCGTCTGTTATTCGTAAAACTCGGGTTTCAGCCCAACTGCTGCAAGAACTGCTAGTAGCTTTTTAAATTTGACGACGGCTCCTTCTTTCGCTCACCTTTTCATGTACAATTCATCCGTGAGGCTGAGCAGGAATTTGAGAAGCAGATCATATAATCATATCCGGCTCCCGAAATTGTGTTTCGTAGTAAACTACCACGTTCACTGCGAACAATTTGTCCATGCAGACCAACTACTTTGCACATGTAATATAAGTTCCAACTGTTCTTGTGAACACAGAATCCGAGCAAACTCTGAAGTGAGCTGTGAAGTGCCTCAATTGAGTGTGTTGTAACTCTCTAGGCCGTTGGTTTGTCAATGAGGGTAGGAAGGAGCTGCCTCCTGGCTAGCCAGCGCTCTTTGCTATTTTTTAGTGATCTCCCCCTTCTCTCTCTCTCTCTCTCCGTGAATGACTCTGGTCTCTTTCTCCAGATTTAATTTGTGAATTTGCTCTAAGTTGGTATAGCTTCTAGTGTGTTGTTTGTTGCTGGATGTCTGCAGTTTGTCATTGCATTTTCGGCTACTTAGGATGCGATCCTTGAATGTTGGCATGTAGTGATTAGGAAACAGATTTGAACAAGATTTGCTGTACCCGTTCAATTTTGCCAATCAGGATGCGATTCTTAGATAAGAGCAAATGGCAATAAGCTTAGCAAATTTCGAGCAGAAAACCAAGAGCTAATGCGAAGGGGCAGAGGAACAAGATTGGCGTACCTCCATTTATCATGACAATCAACTTTCTAGCAGAAGTCTGCAGTTTTATAACTTCGATCTTGCGTCATGGACAGATGACTGTCCGCCGAGCATTCCAATCTGGGCAAGCCGTACAAAATGTACAGCCGAGTTTCGGAGATTGCGCGCGATAATCTGAAATCATCTTGCAAATCTCAACAAGTACAGAGATCAAAGGGACAGACCTGATCTGTCAGCCCTTGAGAGTCTGCAACTTTACTAAGATACCAGACTTGAGCAAATAAAGATTGCCACTGAACTTGAATTGTGGCAGGTCATTGTACAGTTATGTCAACTCTGGATTTCATCTAGCCATCTCCATCATGCTTACTACTTTTTGGTCAGTGCAGAGGTAGAGTAACAAGAGAGTTTTTGAGGGTGCTTGCAGTTGCAAATATAAACGACTTAAGGCTCTTTTTGCATCTACTTTGTTTGATTAAACAGACTAGACAGGTAGAGGTTAATAGGTTAGATGTGTTGAACACCTTGACTTGTAAATGATTTCTCAAGAGGGATTGACACTCCCTCAGTACCACTCAATAAAATTTTGCCTTTTACAGAGTTAAAAAGGGAGTGACCATCATCATCTTCTATTGTTGGCCTTTGGTTTTGCCGGCTGAATTGGGCTTTGTTTGTGCTCTCTTTTTATTTTTCTTTTTCCTTTTTTGTTTAACTGGGATCCTTTAAATTAGGAAACTGCATTAAGTTTGTTCACTGTCATTTTACCGGTTGTTTGATAGAAACACATTTGGAAAGTCCGTGATTAATTTAAGCTTTTCAAAGCAGAGTTTACCAAATAGTCTTTGCATTTTTCCAAAGCCCTTTAGGCCAAATTTTCTTTATCCCGCCGTTCATATGCATATATCCTAAACTTTTCTTGATGGCATCAAAATCCCAAACTACGCTTAATGTGACAAATTTTATCATAAACTTTTTCTCTTGACCCAAACTTGTGCCCCGTGGCACATTTACCCTCCGTCAAGACTTTGTTGGATGATATTTTAACCAAAAAGACGTCGTTTTTATTTCGCTTAAGTCACATGGGCGCTATATGTCAACCCCGTTTACCTTTCATCATCCATGTAGACAAATTTTTAATGGTGCTTATTAACAGAATTTTTTTTCATTGACGGAATTTTGATGGACGGTAAATGTGTCGTAAAGTTACAAGTTGGAGAGTTTTCCTGTCGTATATAAAAAACAAAAAAGTTTGCGCACATCTATGAGGCTTTTCTTCTATGCAGTAATTGGAAAAAATCTTTTGCATTTAGGGCTATCTCTGCCCCCACCCCGTACTCATCTCCACCCTTGCTAGTGGCTGGGCACCGGCGCCACCGCTAGCGGCCCTTGCTTGTCCCACTTTGACCAAAGGTTGATTGACGTGATTAAGACAAAAAAAAATGAAGAAAAAACCTATTCAACCTCTCCAAATTCTGCAGTCAGATTGTTATCTCCAGGATCGTTGCAAGGTGAAGAAGAACGCATCATATCCAGAAATTGGGGATTGCAAGCATCCCTATGTTGCAAAAATCGAATCCAATGAATATTTGGATGAGGAAATAAACAATCAAAATTTAGTCAAACTTTTCGATACTCGAAAGAAAGTTTCTAGAGCTCCAAATCGCTCCCAGAATCAGAATTGATCAAAATTTTTCTAGATCCTTATGTCAATATTGATGATGATTTTTGAAAACGATAAGCCGCCGAAACGACGCTTTGTTCATAAACCGAGCCTTTGGTCACGACATGGATTAAATTCTCTAATTCGTGATTTTACGATTTTTATCTGGTAATTTTGGGCTCTTAGGAAAGCTCTAGTCAATAGTGTTTTGATGGTGAATAAAATCAAGCGATGTGGACGGACGAAAAAGATACAGGCTTAAAAAAAAAAAAAGTGAGCCTCAACTCCATGTACTCCTCCCTCGAGATGAGGCAGGCTTACCGCAAGACAAGATGTCTTGCCATGTCACAGGCCATGCATAGCAACATTTAAAACACACATTCACACAAAATGGGTCACACGACATCCAAACTGATGCGACATTTCCGCCCGATGTTTATCGCTCAGAATTCGATTTTCAAACTTTTGTAGGCCCGGTGATTGCGAATCAAGGCTTGATCCAGAAGCTGTGATTGTCGTGGAAATATGTCTTTTTTGTTGGGGGTATTTGGCACCAACCTAGCAATTTGCTCTTAGGTACGCAAGCAAGCATGAGGGGATGACTTCATCCTCGTCTTGCCGTTGCGAAGAATAGGCAATTGGCATCATCCGACGAATCAAGCATTTTCTATTGGATGGAGTGAGGGTTTGTCTTGGCTTATGCTTCATTCGTTTGATTGTCTTCTATTGGCTTTCGTCATTATTCGGTGCTTTTAAGGTTACTCTCCTATGTCTTCTTATTGTAATTGTGGATGTTGTTAAAGAATTTGTTGACAGATACTTGCCAAGCTGAATAAGCTCCCATTATATATTTTTCAATGCATTATATTTTAAGTTTTCAGAGTTTTATGAAAATCATTTCTATTAATAGCGTTCATTCCAAAATATTTTTAGATCGCGGACTATTATGAAAATTTAGGGCGCGCATGACAACACTTCCGATGCGGAATTTCCGCTCCAAAAGTACTTCCGGAACATAAATCTATTTGATAACGTAAATTCTGGAGTTTTTTTTTTTATTTCAAAAGTAGTTTTGGAGCCACTTGAAAAAGTAAAAAAAAAAAATTACTTCTCTTAAGAAGTTGATTTCCCGAGCAGAATTACAAAAATCAACTTTCGCTCGCAAACATGAATAGAAAAATCAACTTTTGGCTAGAAATTGATTTTTCGAGCCTAAGTATTGTGATGCGTGCCCCCCTAAATCTCACGAATAAAATATTTTGTTTTATTTTTTTATTTTTGTAGGAAAATCACGACTGTGACCCAAATCGCGATGGGATTAACCCGTGAAGAGCAAAGCGCGTTAATTGCGCGAGAGTCGGGGGAACAAGCAACCTTTTTCGGAATATCCTTTCTCTTAAAAGTGAAAATCAAGCTCTACACCAAAAAGTCAAATTAAAAGATTATTCGGAATACGCCCTAATTCGTCGAACACAAAATGACATAATGGGCCTTCTACGTATTTTATATCTTGTAAAAGAGAAAAAAAAATACAACTTTTGCTCAGATCTCGATTTTAGCTTGATATCTTTTCGTTGTCCGATGAAAAGTGTAGAACTTTAACTTGAGCTGTGATTCTAGCACAAACTTTTTTTTCCGTCTCATAAAAAATACTTATTTTCTAGCGTTACTCAAATCCGATCCTCGAGTCATTCCGCGCGTGTACTACCATCTCAATAAAAATGATTCATACGGGGTACAATTCGAAAGTGGATGGCTTTTTCCGCGAGGCAAAAGGAATCTGGGCCAGAATTAGAATCTGAGCTAAAAGTGACGCTTCTTTATGAAAGGAAACAAAAAAGATCGAGCTAAGATTAGGACTTGAGCTCAAACCCCGGTGTTTTCTTATCATATATAGAAAGAATCTGGACCGAAATCGAGATCAAAGTTAAGCTCCGTTTATTTCGTCGAAATTGACTAATTTGAAGAAAAAAAGTTTAAAAATAATAATAATGGCGTTTTTCTACAAAATAATCATCTAATCATTTATTATTATTATTTTTTGCGATGAACGGGACTTTAAAGCTGGTGCCTGCCTTCCAATAAATAGAGCCGGGAAAAAAAAAAAATTGGAACCGCCAGAGGGTGAACAGTACAGTAAAATATCAGCACCGCATCACGCCGAAATATCGTGTCGGCAAATCATAGGGGAACCCCCTTCCCTTTCCTTTTTCACCCGGGGGGAACCGGCGTGGGCCCCGCTTTCCCATCTCCGGTTAAAAATGGCTAATGCACGAATTTCATTTCCTTTAAAATAAAATAAAATAAAATAAAATGGAAAATAAAACTCTCTCTCTCTCTCTCTCTCTCTCTCTCGGACTGCGAATGGTTTTCGCGAGGAGCTCCCATCGTATCACGAGATCGTCACATGAGGGGAAACGGCAACGATAATCTCGCCATCTGCATGTGCCTCCTCCTCCCCCTTCGCTTAGCCCACACTCTCTCTCTCTGTCTCCCCCTCACTCTCTCTCTCTCTCTCTAGAATTCAGTTGCAGAGAATCCAGGAGCAGCCATCTCGATCTCCTGCTCTGCTACCCCGAAGAAGACGAAGGGCGCAGAAGAAGCATTGAAGTGTGTGTGTCTCTCTCTCTCTCTCTAGAGCCTCGCCCAATCAAATCGGTCCGCCAATGAAGGCCCAAGTCGTTAGCCCCGTCATCGCCTTCGAGCACAAGAGGTAATCCCCCATCCACGCGTCCCCTCCCCTCCCCTCCCCCCTCCACCTCCTCCTCACTTTTCGCTTTTTCGGATCTATCCCCGTTGGCTCGCCTTCGTTTTCTTTGTTCCGCGATTCGATTCGAGAATCGCGTCGTTTCCGGGACCAGTGCGTCCTCAGCATCGGGGCTCCTCCTCCTCGGATCGCATTGGTTCTTTGTGCATCCTCTGGCCGCAATCGAGTGAAATTCGGTCGTGCGACCGGTCCAGTCAAAGTTCCGAAATGTCGCGGTAGCTCGGTCGTCTACGGATTCGTTGTTTTTACTGGATAGTGCGCACGGAGTTGAACGTTTCCTTCTTTTTCTTTTTTATGTCTTTTTTTTTTATTTTAATTTTGTTCTTTTGCTCCTTTTGATAAGTAGTAAGGATCGTCTATGGTCATAAGCTGAATGTGTGATTGTTTATGGGAAATTTCGATTCCGCCGATGTAATGTTGAGCACTATGGGAAGTAGAAGCTATGTTTTGAACAGATTATGTTGTTGTCTAGCCTGAGCAGGACTTCCTTGGAAGCTGATTGCAGGTAAAACCCAGCTGGGTCGTGGTTAAGCTAGACTTCTTTGGGATCTGTTCTGTGGGGGACTTTTGAGCTTAAATTGTTGTTTTTTCTGCTTGTCTGTGACATGATGACTGCATATGCTATGTTGGAGACGGGCTGTAATGTTGTGAGCTGAGGACGATAAACTGATAACAACTTGTTCTGGTAGGGATGCATATGGCTTTGCTGTGAGACCTCAACATGTGCAGAGATATCGAGAATATGCAAACATCTACAAGGTTTTGGCTGCTCATTTTCTTCTGCATATTCTGTAGCTCGCTGTATGATGCTGTGGATCTCAAATGACCACTACGTTGAAAAGTTATGGAGTGCTTAACTTTTGCCAATTCTTGACCAATTGAAAATCTCGTTTAAGCAGTGTATTTCTTTTTTTTGTTTTTGTTCTCCAGTATATTAAGAGGCTATTTCTGTGGTTCTTAGCCATTGATCTACACACCCCTCAATTTTAGTTATCCTAAGAATTGACAGAGACTTTCATCAGTGATACTTTTGGTGAAGAAAACAGTAGTTATTATTTGATGTTCTTGTTTTAGGAGGAAGAGGAAGAAAGATCAGAGAGATGGAATAATTTCCTTGAACACCAAGCAGAAACTGCTCAACTGCCTGTTAATGCTTTAGCTTCAGAAATAGATGGCACTATCTTGGAGCACAACCGAGACGCAAATGACCATTTGAAGGATGGTGTTGAAGGAGGTGAACCTACTGTTGACAAGCCTGGTTCTGAAGGTTTCACCAGCAATGTTTTAGAAAAAGAACTTCCAGCTTCGAAGGAGTCAAGAGTGCACAGGGTCCAAATATGGACCGAGATAAGACCTTCTCTTTGTGCTATCGAAGATATGATGAGCCTCCGTGTAAAGAAAAAGGGCAGTACAAAGAAGAACGAGCAATCAACTGAAAGCGCGAAGCTCATTCTTCCGTTTGAAGAGGCACGATCCCCAAAAGGAGCATCTGAAGAGGACTCAGAGGATGAGTTTTATGATGTTGAGAAATCAGAGTCGTCGGATCACATTCAGGACACAGTATCCAGCGATAGTTCCAATGTCACTGCTCCAGAAGCTACGGTGGATGCTCCTTTAGAATCTTCATTTCCTTGGAAAGAAGAATTGGAGGTTCTTGTTCGAGGGGGAGTGCCAATGGCACTACGGGGAGAGGTATATCATATTCCAGATATGTGTTTTTGGAACAAGGTACAGTTTCACCTAATCTACTTTTTCTGCTCTTCCATGCTTGTATTTCAGCTTTGGCAAGCCTTTGTCGGTGTGAAAACACGCCGGGTGCAAAACTATTATCAGGATCTGTTAAAGCCACCAAGTAATGCTGAAATTACTGATGAAGAGCAAATGGTTCAATCAGATAAAGACAGTAAGGCCTCCAACGCAGACTCTGTAAACATACCTGAAAAATGGAAAGGGCAGATTGAAAAGGTATCCATGGCACAAACCTTACATCCCGCTTCATCTGATGTGAGCTTGAGCTTGTATGCGCTTATATGATGGCTGCTCTATTGCATTGGCAATGCAGGATTTGCCTCGAACCTTTCCTGGTCATCCTGCCCTTGATGAGAATGGTAGAAATGCTTTAAGACGGTTGTTGACTGCATATGCACGTCATAATCCATCTGTAGGATATTGTCAGGTATTTTCTTCACTTCGTACTCCTGTCTATGATTTCTAGCAACAGAATATTGTGGTGCGGCCCTTAATGGACATCCACCCTCTCACTTAATTAATCATTTAAACTATGGTTCTCCCTCTGGTACATATCCCATTCAAAGACTTTTCTTATGTGGCACATTACAGAAGCTGGTAGTTTTTTCCACTGTACTTTTAAGTTCCAAAGAAGTGTGCCATGTGCGCCTAGTCAGCAAAATAGGGCCTAAGCATCACAAAGGGATTGAGTTGCGGGTTAAACTGGTTGAAAGTATTTGGTATTTAATTTGCATTATCTTTTGTTCGATCCTTGTTCCATATGTTTGGCTTTTGGTTTTGACTTTTACCATTTAGGATTTATTTTTAAAGTGAAATGCGGGACTTTTCTTGCTGTAATACCTGAACTTTTACGTATAAAGTTTGCATCTAACATCACCTACATTTTTTACGCAATTTTGTTATAAATTAGAACACATTGTATTCTTGGAGGAAATTCAAATGTGGCTTATTGGAGGGGCTTCTCGGTATGCCCTACTGATGAAGTTCTCTTGCAAATCCAAGCTCAGAGAGCGGCTCCAAAACCTTCCGATTTGGGTGCTATTGTGTGGCAAAAATGCGACTACTGTGGACAGTGCATTAGACTTTTGGCAAAGTAATAGGTCGCCTAACTCTGATATTGAAAAGGATAACAGTGCTGGGTCTTATGGGGGGCAAGGCCTGTTTTTATTAAAGGGGTCTTCTATTTTGTAAGTTGGTGTCCTGAAATGTCCTATATTGTGGCATTATGAATGATACCATATTTAACAACCTACAAAGCAAAAGTCCTAATGTGATTACTGCAAAAATTTTGCTTAGTAGGCCATGCCAAATCCGCTTTTTCTTAGTCCCTAATTATGTCGCATATTTGTGGCTATCCATCCATGGCCATTGCCAACTTGATCATGAGTCATTGAGTAGTCTGACCTTTAGCCAATGTGCTTGTTCACCTGGGAGTAAATTAGATACATTTGGTAAAAGAAGCAATACAATGGTAGAATAGAAGTATGTTTAATAATCTAGACCTTGGATCATGTAGGGCTTGCTGTTAATGTATCTTTGCTGCAATGGTGTTGCGTCAAATCAATTGCATGAGCAGATGTGCATGATCCAACCATGGCACGTTATCATGATGTCACATCTTTGGACTTGAACTAGACACATTTCTTAAATATATAGCAAAATATGACACACTTGACTTTTATAAAAATGAGAGTTGGCTTTTCATTTGTGAGTTTGTATAAACTGGACTAAACAAATACTATCTTAAAGTGCCAATTTGTCTATGAAAATGAAAATGTGTTGTTTGCTTGAATAATAGCCCAACTTACTTAGTGGAACATGTTTAAATGCGTTCAAACGGGTCAGGTCAGGAGGGTCGACCTGTTCATAGCACCTTTTTTTGGTGCTTATAATTGGGTTGACTTGTTTATGATATGTTTGAATTAAGCTCAAACTTAACATAAATGATAACAGTTAGTGTTTGTGTCAAGCAAGTCATGTCGGCATATGCCAACCAGCCCATCCCTAGATCCTAAGTATGATCAGTAGATATTGGGGAATGACAACCTAAAAAAGGTTTTCGGTATTACAAAAATTACAAATATGTTGCATTTTCATATGCTTTGGGGTTCGATGGTTTTACTACAATCTTGGCTATTTTCATTGGATTATAAGCTTAGATGTGATTTTTCAACACAAGAATAAAGCAGCTATACGGGTAATTAAGTAGCTGTGGTACAAAAAGATGTGCATGGAAAGGATTCTACAATGTCTGAGAACACGCTGCGATTGAAATATATATCTAATCACAAGAAATTTTTTCAAACAATTTAACAGAGAAATATAAGTCGATCATGGGAAATGTTCCAGCCATTTGAAGTATTTGTCATTCATATGTTTGGCGCTCTGTCCTTTGATATATTTTCTGGTTTTGAATTCTAACTATATATGGTCAACAGATAATTGACTCTCTACATCTCTCTTCATCGAATTTACCTGCAGGCTATGAACTTCTTTGCTGGCTTACTACTTTTGCTGATGCCGGAAGAAAATGCCTTCTGGTGAGCATGCGGTGAACATTGGTATATGAATGCTTACCAAAATGGTTGTTTCTCTGTGGCTTTATGACCACAATTAAGTGTCTGATATTTTTATCAGGATGATAAACATGAATTTTCCTTTTCCAAAGTGCAAAGTCATATTGGCGAAAAACTGATACATCTGTAGCACCAGTGAGTCAGTTACTAAATGTTGTTCTGCTATCTGCAGGACTTTGATGGGCATCATTGATGATTACTTTGATGGCTACTACTCTGAAGAGATGATAGAATCTCAGGTGTCATTTTTGCTACGGTCCATTTCATTTCCCTGGATGTTTGCTCACTTTATAAGTGATGTTGATAAAACCAACTGTCAAAACAGCGCATGCGTGTGTTGCACAAGGCTGTTGTTGTGATATATATATTTTTCATATATTAGGTTGATCAACTTGTTTTCGAGGAGTTGGTGCGAGAGAGATTTCCCAAATTGGGTTCGTTGTTTCTTAAACCTGCAGTTTCAGGTCCTCTCTTTAGTTTCCTTATAAATTGCTTGCTTGATACTTTTCTTTCACTATTCTACAATGCAGTCAATCATCTGGATTTCCTGGGGGTGCAGATTGCATGGGTTACAGGGCCATGGTTCTTATCCATTTTCATGAACATGCTACCCTGGGAAAGTGGTCAGGTTCTATGCTGCTGCTTTTATTTATGTGACCTGATGCTGCCCATACAGAAGCATCTTATAGTTGTGCTGGAAAATTCGAAAGATGATTTTTGTATTTAATCTGTTTCTATGAATTTCAGTTCTTCGAGTTTGGGACGTTCTGCTTTTTGAAGGGAACCGTGTCATGCTATTCAGAACTGCGCTTGCTTTGATGGAGCTATACGGTACGGTGATAAACAGCTAATAAACAAATTTTGCACCTTCTGGATGTGGAGCTTCTGCATAAAATTCTTTTCTATTGAGGATTTTCTTTTTTTACAGAACTTAATTTCTTCAGTTTTTTTTTTTCCAGGACCTGCATTAGTTACTACCAAGGATGCCGGAGATGCTGTCACTTTGCTTCAATCACTGACTGGATCAACATTTGATAGCAGCCAACTTGTTTTGACGGCCTGTATGGGCTACCAAAATGTAAATGAAAAGAGGTTACAAGAGTTGAGAAATAAGCATCGGGCAGCAGTAAGAGCTACAGTTGAGGAAAGATCTAAGGGCCTTCGAGCTTGGAGGGATTCTCAAGGTCTGGCCTCAAAACTATACGGTTTTAAGCACGACCCTAAGTCAATGCTAGCAGGAACAAATAAAGTAGAAGGATCAGTTGGTAAAACGGCAAATGGTGATTTATCTTGGTCAAATTCTGACTCTGTTAATGCAGATGGAATTGTCATCAGTTTAACAGGGGACTTAGAGATAGATTCAGGTCCAGATCTTCAGGAGCAGGTACTTTACGTTGGAAAGGAAGAAGTTAACTGGTCCTTTTTTGTTGCTTGATGGCCATGCAAGTTGTGCTGCTGTTACAAGAAAGAAACTTTGAATTATTTCTTTGTCTCCACGGGGGAGTTGAACTTGGCAAATTTAAGCTTTTTCTTCTGAGGATCATGGCAGAAACTATTCCTTGTGAAATTTTTTCTCGATACCTGGTGTGTTTAAGGGATTGGATTGACCATCACTCGCCATTAGAAGTTAATGTAGCTGTAACAGACAAATCAATCCAATACCAACCCTTACACTGTTAAGCACCCCAGATATCACAATTGTAATGGTTGATTATGTGTGATCATCCCATTGGTGTAGATGCCTGTTAGCTGCATTAATTTCAAGTTCTAAGTTAGAATAAATGGTCTCATTTAAATTGGAAGATCCTACATACGAAATTGTGCCAGCTAAAGGTGTAAATGTTGGTAGGTCAACCCAGATTGAGATCGTAGGAGCTAGATGTTGTCGTAAAAATCATGTCAGATACTTTTTACCTTTTCCTTTTTAATGAGCTTAACATGTTTATTTTGCTAAGAAAACTATGTGCATTATGCACAGCCAGGTCAAATTTATTGTTAGTGTGCTTATGATTGAGAGTTCTTATGGCCATTTAAGTGAAAGGCTTAGCCTACCACCTAAATTGCTCATTTCTTGGTCTATTTTGTCGTTGTAATCGTTGAACCATCAACCTTGCTTCAAGATGAACTATCAATAGATTTTCCTGAGCTTCTGCGAATGCATCTTTCTTTGTCTCAATTATTGTCTCGCTCAAATTTCACTAATAGTAGAGTCAAAGTGTATGGGGCATTTGTTGTCCGTGATGAATCTGATTTCGGACAGAAATCTTTCTTGTTAATGGAAGCATACATCCCAGAAAAGTTACTTTTGTTCTAGCTTTTCAGCTAGTGTCTTCTTTAGAATTTCCCATTTACTGTGAGGCATGTTAAACTGCAGGTCGTCTGGTTGAAGGTCGAGCTCTGCAAGTTGCTGGAAGAGAAAAGATCTGCTGTTCTTAGGTTTCATCTATTTTATCTGAAGCTCTTTTATGAAATGTTGTAGCATGGCATGTGCCATAATCGATGAACTCCCCCCTTAGTTTACCCTAAGTCATATTGTCATTAAAGACTATCGATAGGCCATTCCCTTCTATTTATATTACCATTTGGAATTTTCTTCCGTGGGAAATTGAGGTTGTATATTTGCAGTTCCTTTGTTTTTGTAGTGCATCTATTATCTTAAAACACCTCATTTGGACTCCCTTGAGTAACATTTTGTTCAGACATATGATGGACGATATAACTCACATGTATATCTTTCTGAAATTTTAGCAGCTATTCTAAGATAGTTCGAGACAGCATTGCTGTGATGTACTCTGTTTTTGAGCCAACTATTTGCTGTGATGCAATGACACTAATATTTTATAAGCTTTGCCTTTTCTCTAGAGCTGAGGAGCTAGAGACAGCATTAATGGAGATGGTCAAGCAGGATAATCGGCGAGAATTGAGTGCTAAGGTAAAGTTACCAGTACCCTGGCTCTGAGTCGCCAGATTTTTAATTGGCTGGAGCCTGGAGGACTGATGCATTTCTATCTTATTTTTTTGTGAGTCGAGTTGTGAGAACAGAAGTCATATTTTACCGCAAAATCAGTCACGTATATATCACCCAAATCACAGAGCATGACAATGTTTTAATTGGTTACATGGATGCCAATCATCAAAACGTGAAAGTTGGAACTCTGAACGTTTACATTCGGTCTAGCTGGACTCTTTTTTCCATAAACAATAACGTTGTCAATATGGGGGGAATTTATGATGGTTTAATTGTTGTTTTTTTAAGGGGGGGCGCAACGGGGGTTGTTGGTAGATGTAATTTTCCAGCGAGAACATGTGCAAATAAAATTCTAGAGGTCATATATGTCACTCTTGGACCTCATGGACTAGCCTCTAGGAGTACTTTTTGGCTATTCTCTCTCTACTATAGAGGAACCAATTGTTTTTTGAAGTCATCCTTCAGCAGGGGAAAGTGCCCGAGCTTTAAAATTTTCTGTCTCTACAAAATGGAATGAAATACCCTGGTGGATGCGCCGAAAAAGGAGGATTCCTCTCACCTTTGTGTCTTCCTTGGTTATTTTCTCTGGCAGACTGCCTCTAAAGGCAAAGATCCCTCCTCCCCTTCAGTCTTTTCTTACTGGGCAGTATTTGCAGTAGTATCTTGGAAAATCTTAAGCAAGTGCAGTCACTTTCTTTAGTGGGTTTTTTTCTGTCTCTCAAGGGAGAAGAAACAAAACTATATTTGCTTACTGTTTCAGGTTGAGAAGCTAGAGCAAGAGGTTGCTGATCTTCAACGAGCTGTTTCTGATAAGCAGGAACAAGAAAGTGTCATGCTTCAGGTTTGTTTCCTTATCCACTATTGACGGTTCTTCAGCATTTTCTTTCTTGCATTGTGGGGTGGTGGTCACTAAGATGTTCACCCATATTTTAGGTCCTAATGAGGGTAGAGCAAGAACAGCGAGTAACAGAAGACGCTCGTAGATTTGCTGAGCAAGATGCAGCTGCACAGAAATATGCTTCTCAAGTGCTTCAGGTTTGTCACTGCTCTTGCTTGCACCTTACTTTTGGGAAGTTTTTTGGCTGATCGGGGAGTAATGATTTTATGAGAATATAAGTAATTCATTGAGGGAAGGAAGTAACGATATTATGCAATATCTGCTTTTCCGTGTATGGGTCATTTAGGTAATACTTCCTGCCCTTGATGGGATGAGGTGTCATCAATGGCAGGAAGTGACAATGTTATGCAATATATGCTTGCAGTACATGCATTAGGTTATGAGAATGGAAATATATCTCTTACAAAACAGAATCTTATGATTCCAATGGCAGTTAAAATTAAGCAAATTTCATTGCACAAGCACATTTAAATCTCGTCAGGTCGATCATATTGTATAGTGGCGCAATTCTTAAATCCCAACAAGACTGGCAGTCTCCATTGCTCATAAATATGACACGGAAATAGGAAAATTATCATACATTCTGCTCGGAAAATATTAACCATAAAGAACATAACAGCAATTCCAATGATCATTGCACGCCTGATTTAGCTTTTCAGAGTATCTGCGCTGTTATATCCTTTCTTGCAGAACTCCTACTCAACTTGCTTTTCTTTATACTGTGCTTTTTTAAGGACCTACAACATTGAAAATGAGTATCATAAGAGCAGCTTCTTGGTTTTTACTTTTTGCCACTGATGGCCAGCACTACTCGCTTCAATGTTAGTGCTACTTATATGAGGGAGGCAAAAAGGAGTCTCTTTTAACCTTTCTTTTACAAAAAATATTTTGATAATGCTGAGGCTCTGTTAGCCTTTTGCTCAAGGTATTTTTATGTATTTATTTTCACACCATGTTCTTAAGAATTTTAGAATTGCCTCCATTTATGGTGGAAACTGGCTGTCAGAAAGCATCAGGAAAGTTGAGATACATCAAGTGGAAAATATTTCACATTACTATGCTTCAACATGATTGCAAAATTATATTATCTTCTCCCCCGGTATTATTGCGTAGTGTTGTGTTGTAATCTTACATCAAAGTGCAAAAGTGCTATTGATCATTTCGGAACCTGTCTTCTACCCTAATAATGAATTTCTCTTTGAACATATCATCGTCTAGAATAACTATTTGACCGTACACATTGAGATTTTCCTGAGTTATGGATATGTCGTATGCAGAGTTTGTGATAAATCTTAAAATGCATATGATGTTCTTTGATAACTTGCCACATGAAATATATTTTGGTTATAATTTCGTCACGATCATCTGTTGTTACAAGCTATGTTATTCCGCATTTTTGCTGAAATGGTGACTGAAAAGATACTTAGAAGTTCTAGAAGTGTCACCGTCAGGAGGTTACATAGCTACATAGGCAATGGATATATGTCTATCTGCATGTTACTCTAATTGTGTTTACAAACTTTGATGAATGGCTGTGGTTATGCAGGAAAAGTATGAGGAAGCAATGGCTTCTCTTGCTGAGATGGAGAAGAGAGCTGTAATGGCAGAATCAATGTTGGAGGCTACCTTGCAATATCAGTCTGGCCAAGTCAAAACGCAACCTTCCCCAAGGTATGGCTTAAAGTGGAACAGCTTAAGTGCCGTAGTTCATCCTTGCCGATGAAGCTGCAGCATCGAAAATTGGCACTACTTTATTTCATTTTTCAATTCCAATTTGTTATTCGACCAAAAAAACAAATCCAATTTGTTAGCATAATTATTATCTTTCGCAAGTTTAATTCCATTAATGCTGTCCTGACCTTTCTTGAGATATATTTATGCTGGTACATGAGGAAGACCCTGAAGAGTTTGAAACAAAGAACATAAGAACCCCAAAGAGAGAATTCTTGAATCTTCTCGGAATTCACTGCCACAGTACTCAAGTACCAACCAGGCGCAACCAGGGTAGTGGAACCAAATATGGTTATTATGTCATTGGTTATGAATAGAGAAAGAAGACATATCAGTGGAGAAAATATCCAGTCATTTATCCGTGCCATTTCTTTATCAGTAGACAGGCATCTATCTGGTCATGCATCAGTATTGTATCTAGGTAGCCAGAGTTCATAGTCTAAACTTGCTTTTCAATTGTGACCTTGTAATGCTGTCGAGTTCTCTGGTCTAATTGCTGTTCTTGTTTCTGTATTTCTAATTTATCCACGGTCACCACTCATGGTGACTAAGGTTTTGCACGTGTATCACATACGGGATAAAGAACTTCTGCTCGTTGTGTGCATGTGATGCTTCACTCTTCTAAATCTGGCACTCGCTCCTGTTGGTTGAGGGAAAATAATTCTAAATTAATGTTTCTTTTTAGATCCTTGCATTCAGAATCTTCGCCAAGATTTAGCAGTAATCAAGAGTCAACACAAGAGCTGCCCACCAGGAAGATAAGCCTTCTCAGTCGACCTTTTGGACTTGGCTGGCGGGACCGCAATAAGGTCAGCACTGTAAATGCATTTATTTATCTTGAGGATGATCTGCTTGGCCATTCAGGCAATCAGGCTGTCTTTAAAAGGTTCAAGGTCAATGTGGCATTTTTTGGGCACTCGCTTTCTTTTATTGCATACATGCATGATTATAAGTGTGCTCGGATGAAAGACTTTCGCACGTGAAATCACACTTTATGATACCGTTTCATTCGGAGCTTATAATACAGCTGTACCAGGAAGCAAGAATCACTGTTTTTGCTATCGTTAATATTCTTGTCCTAAATTTGCTCAAAATCTTGATGAATCTCAGATATTTAAATTGCTTTGCTACACACTTCTCTAAGTTAAGAGCACGGGTTTGATATGTGGTGGGGTTTCTGATGTCATTTTCTGAATACAGCAGCAGGGAAAACCAGCCAACGCTGACGAGCCCAATGATGTTAAGCCTACGGATGAGATCCAAAGTCCTAGCTCCCTGCTAAAGGAAACAAATGGCATCGAATCACAAGGCACAGAGCAAACAATATCAGGTTGATCAGGACCAACGCCGTCTAAAGATAGGTCACTGGTCCCTCAAGTTCCTAGCCGGCATTAATATTTTTTAATCTTGGGCAAATGAAGGCAGCAATTCAGGTGAAGTTTGAATTTTGTGGTGCATGCACATATGTAATTCTTTTCCGCCATCCCTGTATGAACTCTGCATTTATTGTTTTGTTTGTTCGTTTTAAAATAACAATAAAATTTAGCAATATAGCATTAGCAAAAATCGGAGAAAGGATGTAAAAAGAACGAGAGGTATAATTTTTTTAGAGCTATATACTGTATGCATTTACCTGGGTAAACAGTGCAGCTGTGTAGATTTGGGTTGTTCCTGTAGTCATTAAGACTAAAAATTTTATTTAGCGGAAGGTTTGGAGTAGAAGAGGTGGATGCGGTGGCGGGCGCATGATCCGGAAAGGCGGGGCGAGCCTTGTGCTTCAAACTCTTAGCCAAAAGATGAAACTGTAGATTTCATATTCTCTTCTCCTTTTCTGTTTCCACTCGGGTTTTGGTTACACGTAATAATTGCAACATTTTGCCTTTATCTGTTTCATTTTGAAGATGGTAATGCGTGCCTGCGCACGGCTTATTCCTTCAGCTTTATAAGATAAACATTCATAGTAGCCAAAGTATTTGACCCCCTACTCCCCCCCGCCCCAAAAAAAAGTAGCCAAAGTAATGGCAGCTTCGTCGCTTTGTAAAATCGGGGTAGTGCAACTTCGTCGCCCGGCTTACACCTGTGCCCGACACCACTTGGTTAGCCCACCACCTCGGCAATTTTGCTGCCAACTTGTAACTGTCCTCGACGGAAGGATCCTATTGAAATTGAATCTATGAAAATAGTTCGTGGGACTGAAGGATTGGCGAAGTCATTTTCTTTAGAAGAAGGCAGAGAGTGACATTTTTAGCTGCGTTGGCAACTGGAAACTTTGAAGTTCCAGTCGATGAGATGCTGAACTGTTCTAGAGATACGGAGGATTAACCCATCTGGCTTGAGCTTTTGGTCTGTACGTAAAGATTCGCATGCTCTGCATTTTAAAGTGTACCGTGTAGAAATGTTATCTATTCTGTTCTGTCCTCTCGGTTATCTAACGTAAACCTAAACTACTTAGCAGCGTGGAGACGTCTCTTTGCTTCTCACGTTTATGTCAATCCATCGCTTGGGACAAACCAACCTACTCTGCATATGCCCTCAACTCAGAAAAGTTCTTTTGGGGATGAGAACCTTAGCTGGTATCAGAGCGGTGAATCCGGGTGCATGTTAAGCCCCTGCGGAAGGGAGTTTCACATCGCTTGGGAGAAGCTAGCCTTCTCTGTATATAACCTCCGGAGCTGTCCTCAACTCACGAGAGCTCTCTTGGGAATGAGAACGTTAGTAGTATACAACCCTATGTAAGAAAAACTAATAGGTCGAGTTTGTCTGAAAAAAAAAATGACAATTGACTAAATAAAATGCGGAAATTTTCTTGAGAAATTTCTGGTCTTAGCTACATGTGTAGGCTTCCTAAGAGCCATTAAGGAGACTGTTTTAGCTTGCGTCGTTTATGCAAACCGGGAAAAAGATAGCTAGAGAGTGTCATTTTGAGATGTATGGATAACTACATATCTAGATAGATTTGAATTAGCTTTTTCTAAGTATAAAAGCCGAAAAAATAAATGCCCGAGAAGTATAGCAGGAATTTACCTGAAGTTTTTCGTTTTTTTGTCTATTTAATGGGTTGGATATGTATAGACAATACTTATCTTAATCGTTCGTTAATTAATTTTAACATGAGAATGAAGATGGGAACAGAACAGACGCGTGACCCTCTCCGAGCCTGCAGTCGCCGTGGTACCATATAGACTCATTGTTCATACGAATTATCTGAGGGTTTGTCCTCCGTTGCTTTTTATTGATTTTTTTTTTGTCCTTTTGCTATTTATTATTGAAGAGAAGAACAGCAATCGTCGCCGGCTAGTTGCTGCTTGGCCCTTTGTATTTTTAAGTTGACCGCTCGCCCGTCGTCCTCCGCCTCACCACCGCCTCCTCCTCCTTCTTCATCGATCTTCTCAGTCTCCTTACTCTCGCTCTCTCTCCATGGCGATGAGCGGACGGGAGCTCGAAAACAAGATTTTCAACCTGGATTCTTCGATCGATGGGGAATGGTTTCGCCTTGCCTAATCCTTGGCCCTGTATTTCATGGTGCTCGGGCTTGCAACTCCGTCCGAGATGCATTGCGCGTATGCTTGGATGCCTATCGTCCTCGTCTTGCTGGTCATCGCCTGCTCCGTCGGCTTCATGAAGCGCGTGCTGCGGCTCGTGGATTTGCACGAGGAGCTGCGAGCCTCGAGGCTTCAGGACGGGGAGGGATGGCGCTGCGAGGAGAACCCGCTGGAGCAAGTGCGCCGTCTTGGCCGTCATCTATGTTCTATTCTTGGCGGGTACCATGTGTGAGATTAGCCTGATGCTGGCGTGCCTGGAGATTTATTTTAACTATAGTAACGCTTAAAATAGCATAAGCTAATGGGAAGCACTCTGATTTATTTGATGGTAAAATTATCATTACCAAGAGAAAACCATGATGATGATGATGATGATGATGATGATGATGGTCATAGAGCCTAGCTATCTCCACAGCTTTTAAATGAAAATGACAAAAATAACCTGACTCCAGAATGTTATCCGGATCATGATGTTTATTTTTGTTGCTAAACCCATCTTCATATTCATTTATTTCAGCTCAGGCCAGCCCCAATAAACGCCTCCAATGACCAACGTAACCTCGGTCCATTTGTTTTCGGAAAAATAAATGATCAAAATCTTTTTTCTAAACGATTATCCGTAAACCATGTGTTTTCATTATCAAGAATAATTTATATTTAAATATTTTTCTTTCATCCATTTTTATTCGAATTATATTATGTTGATTTCTTCGCGAAATAAATGCACCCATTTTTATATTTAAGGTGAGAGACCCGCAGAGCTTCACGATATTACCACTTATGTCATTATTTTTCGTTTTGACTCCTCGGAAAATATATGACAACTCGAGGTTGTTGTTACTTTATACTCACCACTGCAAGTTTGGCCTATTATCATTTGACTCGAGTCGAGGGTAAGGGCGGTATTATCATTACAACTATTAGTATTATTACTAGCTTATTACAAAGGAGAGTCTTCAAGGTCACAAGACCGCTGCTCTGGGTTGGAAAACACAGTTCCTACGAAATTGACACAAAAAATAGGACAAAACATGCAACAACGGAGGGCCAAAAAAAAAAAAAGAAGAAGCAGGCTTTCTATCAAAGCGCTTGAACGCACTCCAACAAGGGATAACACACACCCCTGCCTTTATGGCGCTGGTCAACAACACAATTCAACACAACATTAGCAACGAGCCTTGATTTCCACATGCAATGTGAGAAGGTTAAAACAAATCATTCTCGAAGGAGAAATTAAGGGCGACGAGCTATGGCCGGAGCTTGCCAACCACTGGACAGGGCCGCGAAGCCCTCGTCTGCGCCTGGCTCAGGGGTTCGCGGGCCTCGCCCCCTCTAGGCGAGGCCATGGCAACTGCGGGCTTGCCCGGATCTAGGCTCGTCCAACCTCGCCAGTTGCGCAGTGAAGGCAGGCATGGCCTCGCCCGGCCCGGGCGAGATCGGGTGAGGGCTTTGCAGCCCTAGCCCAGTGGCCGCCGAGCTCCAGCGATGCTCATTGGCCATAGCTCGTGAGCCATAGGAGAGAAGGGGGAAAAATGAGAAAGAAAAGAAAAAAGAATTAAAATTATTAAATATTATTAAAATTTTGGCATGTGAGCATCGACCAATCAAATGGATTAAAAATTAACACAAATGCAAAAGATTAGGACTGAATTGATACAAAAAAAAAAGGTTTAAGACTAAATTGGCACAATTACAATAGATTTAGAACTTTTTTGGTAATTTTTTTCATTGGGCAGATATGTCCTTTCGTAAACATGTAAAACATGGGGAAAAGTGCACGAAGCGAACTCTATAAACATGGGAAACATGATTTTATTTCAAAGTACCCCGAACTTGATCACTCGAAGTGGCTCTGTTTCATGAAGTTCCTCTGGCTTTGACTTTGCTCCAAAAATTACTCGACTTTGATCGTTTTGACTTGATAACCTCCGAACTCGATCCCGTTAAAAATAATACCTAACCGACGAATATGGTGCATTTCGCGTGCATGTTTTGTACCTCCCCCCAAGGTCATTTTTGTTTCGAAATCCACCATAAGCCTCACCTGAATTGGATTATAAAATCTCCGAATTGATCTTACCTCATGCTTCCCGCAAGTAACAACTGTGCATAGCCGGGTTCCCATCGTCCCCGACATTCTTCTCAAAAACAGTTTTTCTCCCACAAATACAGAGATTATCCATCTCCAATGCTCACGTGAGTGGAATGAGAGAAATGTGTCATGATCGACTTAAAATGTTCCTATGGAAAAGGAGTGGAATGTGCACATGTTCATTGTAGGTCGTTATTTTGAAGGGCGCCAAATTGATATGGATATCGAGTCAAAGGGATCAAAGCTCGTGGGTAT